>NW_022196904.1:75720492-75740687 GCF_008632895.1 Mastomys coucha
CGGAGCTTGTCCTGTCCCTGCCACCTGGAGGCTCCCCTGCGACTCGTGGGGCCTGTGCCTCTCTGTTGTCTGCTCTCGGCTTAGGAACTCATGGAGAGAAGATGGCAGCTCTCACTGGAGAGTCAGGGTCAAAGAGGTCCCTGGAGGCAGACCCGCCTCGTGCAAGGGAGGGGCAGCTAAGATCGCTGATCCACTTCTGTCACTTGGAAGCTGAGAGGATTCTGTCCCTGCCGCCCGGTGGCTCCCCTGCGACTCTTGGGGTCTGTGTCTCCTTGCTGACTGTTCCAGGCTTAAGAACTCACCAGAGAGAAGATGGCAGCTCTCACTGGAGAGTCAGGGTCAAAGAGGTCCCTGGAGGCAGACCCGCCTCGTGCAAGGGAGGGGCAGCTAAGGTAGCAGATCCCCCTCTGCCACTTGGAAGCTGAGAGGATCCTGTCCCTGCTGCCTGGCGGCTCCCCTGCAACTCTTGGGGTCTATGCCTCCCTGCTGACTGTTGCCGGCTTAGGAACTCACCGGAGAGAAGATGGCAGCTCTCACTCAAAATAATCTATTTTTAATTAAAGTAAAATAGGGAAAAAGTAAAGTTTAATTGATCATGAAAATTTAAGGGCCCCAAAAGTAACAAATGTTATCCATTCAAATTACATGTCTTCCTGCGAAAAGTCCAACATTTTAAATGCTCAGATCATGAATAAAAGTTCCAATTTACTTTATTTTATTTTCACAATTTTAGCTTATAGGCATAACATCTTGGAAGAAACTTTTTTTTAAGTGTAGAAATTAAAAGTAAATAAAAATCCCATGGTATTTCTTTCCATTTATATGTCCCTTTATATGTTTATATTGGAGGGTTCTTTTCTTTTTTATATTCTTTGAAAATTTCATGAATGTATACATATATTTTGATTGTATTCATTCCCTCTTTCTCCCTCCAACTTCCTATATAACATTGTATTAATAACCACTGAGCCCATTTTATACTGCTTTTATGTAAATGAGTGTGGGGTCATATACTGAATCATGGAAAGCCTACCAATGGCTCTTCACCACAATGTGACACTGCTTAACAGTAAAGTAATATAAAGTTATTTTAAATAATGAACATATCTATGTCAGTGGTCTGTATTTTAAGAATAGGTTTAAGAACAAACCCTCCAAACATGCTTTTCAAATATATATGATTTGATAGATCAGAGATGAAAAATCAATATGTAAACATCATAAGTACATGGGCAAACTCTTTGATCTGAGTTATACAATTTTGCTCTGTTCCAAACTATGCAACTAAGTGAGCACAGATTTTATAGACATCATCTGATATGTAAAGTGCACCCAAAACAATTTACCTTGTTTGTTAATGCTTGACTAGGCAGTGTTTCATCAAAAGACAAGAATGTGGACTCTGAAGCCACACTGTGACTTTGAACTCCAATCTCCTACTTAGTGGTGTAGTGAATGTGGCCAGACTGTTAATGCTTAGTCTCATTTTCCCCCAAGACAAAGATCATAATACCTCTGGCCTGTAAGGTATTCAGAAGCTGTCTTTTAGGAAACATTACTTGGCAATTTTTACTTATTATTGAGAAGCAGCAAAGACTTCTGCATCCTTAGTGCACTGTCAAGATTCTATCCTAGGAGAACTACTTAATGACTTTTTGAGGGTCTTTGATTTTCTATTCATTACTGGAAAATTAAAAATTGTCCTCATGAAAATTCTAAATTGTGAGTATAGTTCTTTAATAAGAATAGCCAACCTGGCCAAAACTCACGGTCAGAAAAAAAAGCAGAGTAGAAGAGACATGAGTCCACTCATATTCCTTTTTAACCAACATTCAATGTTGGCATTCACATATGCTACTACAAAATTATTTTAAATATATTGTTGTGTTCTGGTTTTGCCCACCTGTGTCATATCTTATATTGAACATGGACCATTGTACATTTTAATATTTCAAAAAGTCAGTGTTCCAAACTTGCAGTCTTAAGTTATGGTATAAGGTTCATGATCAAATAATTTTCAGAATTTGAAACTTTTTTATTTCTAGGATGAAAAACAATAAAAAGTATGTTAGTCATTTTTACAAAGAAATTTTTTACATCATTTGAAATGGTCAATAGATATGATGGTTGGGAATCTGGTCACTCACCATTTGCTGGGTAACCTGGTGTGAGGGGATCACCTGCACCGTCAAGATTTAAGACATTTCCCCTTTGGACACCACCTCCAGGGAGGTTCCAGCCATCTGGATAGGACTTCACCCCAGGAACAAAGTAGTCAGCAGGGTCTGAGTACAGAATGATTCCTTTTGCACCTACCAGTTGAGCATTTTTAACCTAGAAAACATGGTGTTTCTTTTCTCAGTTTAGGTAAGTTGCTACAGACTTAATAATGGCAGATGCCAAAATCACATTACACAAATAGTTAAGCTTCATCTCCTATTTTAAAAACCAGGTCTCACTGAGATTTCAAGGATGAACATTAATTCACCCAGAAAGGGCTTAAGCTTGTAGTCTTCCTGTCTCAGAGTCTCAAGTGTCTACAGGTAAGTGCCAGTAGGCATATATCCCACATTATAATCTAAAAATTGAAGGCTTTGCAGAATAGCAAATGTAAAACACTCCCATCACAGTGGGAACAAGAATTTATCTTGGACAGCCCTGGGGCTAATTATAATTGATGTTAATTCTGTTCTCCTGTGAGAAGTTGTGAACAAGGAATGAGTCAGCACTCAGGGGATTTCCTGTAAGACTTCTTCCCACCTTTATTTACAAAACAACAGCTAGAACTGGTGATTGGAAAGTGGAGCAGAAGCTTGAGGCTTGGAGAAACCGCAAGTTATAAGGAGTCTCATAGATGGGGAAGATGGTAGTGTAGTGGTAGATCTGACCAATCTAGGTGCACAGCTTGTATTCATATTAATTGAGTTGTGTTTTCATTGCCCAGGCATATTTGGGTTAGAGATTTACTATAACACCTTCTTGTTTTCTAGAAGAAGAACAAGTGTGTAGACTCCCTAAGACAAGTTCCCATTAAATGTCTGGCTGAAAAGACATGAAGACTCCTTGCACTAGTTATAATAATGATCCATATTGAATTTAATTAGAAAATCTTTGAAGATCATATATAAAACAAAGGTACTGTAAGCTAGTGGGAAAGCCATTTTGAGTTTCTTTGTGTTTGTTGGTAGGTCACAGAATCTTGCAGGTACAGAATACATGCTGCATCTACTCTGGCAAATAGAGACAGAATTTCAACAACACAACTCAAAACCACTTTTTTTGTTAGTGTGTCTTCTGTATAAAGTGGAATGTACAGAGATAAAAGAATAATGATCTCAGAAAAATTGTAAAATATATCATTATAACACTTTAGGTTAGGGAAAGAGATGAACTTTTAAAATGTTATCAACTTGTAAAAAACAGTGGAGTTAATTATAGCCAATCCATACATGAATAGCATGTGCTCAGATTATACTCATCCAACTATAATCCTATCTCCCTCATTTTTTCTATTTCTCTATACTTACTAAAAAATAGGCCCATCACTCCTACTTATCTGTGTGTTTTGCTCTGACTTTTTTGAACAAAGATTTTACTTATAAGGAAACAAGGGAGTATATCTATTTAACTAAACCCTATGATCTCCAGTCTCTCTACTATCCTGAAAGGACATCATTTCTTTACCTTATTTCCTCTAAACACTTTTCCATATCTGGCAATCACAATCTTCCCAGAACAATTGATCTTCATTTCACGTTCCAGTTTAAAGAAGTCTTCAGTTCGTGCATAGTTGACATACACTAGATCCCCCTGTTGAGATGAGGAATGATTTAGTATAAAATGTAGCATATGGAGGTATCTGTGAATGACAGATGTTTTGTATTTAAAGAGGGATAAGGCTAAACCACCCAAGAGGGCCATGAAAGATGAGTCTCAACTGAGACAGTCATTGGAAAGTCAATTTAATTTAAATTAAAAACATAATTTGACAGGTTGGAAGACACGTGAATTAAATGATAAATTTTCCTTTTCCTTTCCCTGAATAAGTAAAGATGTAGAAATACCTCCAAAAGAATTATGTTAGTACTCAAGTTGCTACATGTAATCTGAAAAATGTCAGTCACCATAGATTTAGCAACATTTGATGAATGTTTTCTTCTCTTTAGAGTGCACATTTAAATTGGAGCATAGTGAGTCTTCGCAAACCACAGAGACCAAAAAAGGCCTTGTGTTTCAGGAGGCCTTGTTTTAATAATTTGCATGATCACATGCAAGCATCGAGTCATTCTTAAGTCTCAACACTGTTATTTGTAAAGGCATTTTCTAAAATGCTTTTCACCCTCTAACCTAATCCTAAAGGAATTCTGAAAAGTAACATACACATTCATTTTTTGCACAAATATCTAAAAAAACATGTTAATCAAACCTTTATGAAAACAAGTGTCTGCTTTGTAATATCATTTTCCACATACTATAAATAGCAACATTTTAGAAACAATAGCACAGGTGTTCATTTATATATGAAGGAATTTAAAATCTGCTTGTAGATATTTATTACTTAACTACTTGCATTTTAAAAGTATGAACAAAGTGTGAAAACATAGCTAAGTGGTATAACATTTATTCAGTACATAGCAGCCTCTAGGCTCAATAAATGATACCACAAAAATACTAGTTATAATCAAACCACAAGCCCACATATGACTATATTTTGCTGTACTGTTATAATTTTGTCAATTCCTTTTTTCCTTAAATATTAGCTTAGAAACTTTTGCTATAGAATGGCTCTAAAGTACATTGCCAAGATTCCTCTTTAGTTAATGATCTGTTTTGGGTGCATGGGAAGTTCTCCAAAAGAATATAAGAGCTGTGGATGGAGATAAGTGCTCTAAAATGTTGTCTCCTTGAGGCAGCGGCAGTTGCATTCAGGAACTCTGAGCCCCCATGGTTACCAGCAGAAGAATAAGCCAACCAAATTTCCTGCATAGATGGGTGAAGCCCTGACTTTTAGGAACTATTGACAGTTAACTGATAAAAGAGGGAGAATCATTCTTTCCTGAAAGAGTGGCCACTGGTAGGTTTCATATGTTCCAGGAGATGACCTAAGAACTATGCATGTGGTGGTACCACTAACTTATCCAAAAAAAGAAAGAAAGGAAGAAAGAAAAAGAGAAGAGAGAGGTAGAAGAGAAAAGAAAGGAGAGTGAGGTACAGAGAAAGAAATATTAAATTGGCCTGTTCACATATCTTAAATTTGCCAGTAAGTTCTCACTAAAAAAAACCAAAAAAACAAAAAGCAAAACAAAACAAAACAAAACAAAAAACAAAAATTTCCCAGAAACTCACAATTTTGGGGAATACTTCAAATGGTTTAAATATTGTATAATAATAGCTATCTTTTGATAAAATTGCACTCATCATAACAGAAATTATTCTGGAGATGGGATTAGGGAAGATATTGGTTTAAAACCTAGTAGACAAAAGTAACAAATATATAACCCTCTGTGCAAGTTGCATTCTCAGTTAGAAAATCAGTTTGGTTTTAGACAATGGTCTTCTTGTATGATTTACACTGTGCTATTGTTCTATGACTGTGAATAAAATGATCCGCATGGCTTAGAATTTTTTCTTATTCTCTCAAGCTTCTATTTGCCTGCCCTTATCAACATGAAAATTTTGGTGAGAAAATCAGTGGTTCTCAGAGAATGGTACTGGAGAACTACATCACACAGGACCTTGTAAGAGCTACAATCTGTGCTTTGCAAACCCTCCACTTATGACATAGATTAAAGCCTGAGAAATACTACAGTATTAGTAAACACATTGTGAAGTTGCAAATTTTAAATTGCCTAATTTTTGAATCAGTATCATTCCTTCCACAGAATTCAGATGACATAGACTCAAGAATTAGTAATAGAGAAATATACTGCATATACCCAAGATATATACATAATTAATAAAGAATAAATACTCTCTTGGCTTGGTTAGAGTTGGCCCAAGATTTACAGCAGTCAACACATGAGCCTTCTCTTAGTGTATATATGTCAATCCCATGGAGAATATGCTCTTTCTATCTCTGTTCAATGTGAAAGAATTCAAGCATGTTTGAAGGAAAGAAATAACAATGTTTAGGATTTCTTTTTAGAAAGGAGTTTAAAAAAAATGTAGGCCAGACTGGTCTCAAACTCACAGCAATCCTCCTGTCTCATTCTTATGACCTCTGGAATTATAAGCCTTAGACACCATGCATAAGTTACTGTGATTTCTTAAAAGTAGAATAATCATATAATTACAAATTTAGTGGGTTTCATTGAGTTACCCTATAAAACATCAAACTAATCTGGGTATGGCTATAATTTTGTCTTCATAATGCACTATAAACCTATTTACAAGTATAATCTGTTTTCACATACAACCTTTTTGTTTTTGTTTTTTGTTTTTTGGGACAGGGTTTCTCTGTGTAGCCCTGGCTATCTTGGTACTTACTCTGTAGACCAGGCTGGCCTCAAACTCAGAAATCCACCTGCCTCTGCCTCCCAAGTGCTGGGGTTAAAGGCATGTGCCATCACTGCTCGGCACATACAACTTTTTTACACCGCAATACATGGTGCTCCTTGACTTGTACACATTAAAATAAACCTCTAAGATTTTTGAAGTTTTTCAGTAATTCTAAACTATATTCCATCGCTACAAGTACTAGGATCTCATGGTATTTGTCCATATATGTGATACTGAGAAGGCAAATTAATCTTATCTTTGAAATTAAGCTTTGTTAGTATTTGGAATATTATATATGTAATCATATGCTTCTCTTTGTGGTGACATATTACAAATAATGTAGCCAATTTTGGAATGTTTATAGTACAAAAATATATGTAGAAAATTTGACAAAATCAATATTTGGTGTGTCTTGAAATAAAGAGAAATATAGAGAAAACAAGCCAATTATTGAAAACTTAGAAGATAGTTGCAAAATCTGAAAGTGTTAGGGTTGTATTATAGACTTAAAATACTGAATCAACTGCTAAAACTCAATAGTAAAAATGTCAGAAACTCACCAAGAAAGGAAAAGGGCTATAATTAGTCATATATAAAGTGAAAAACCTGGTTAGCTGATAAATATATATGCTGAGGTATGAGCAACCTTATTTGTAATCAAGAGAAACATCAATTAAAATAAATTAAAATAAACAAAAAGGTAGTTACATAATTTTCTGTGTTTATAAAAATGTGAGGGAAGAGGTACACTTACATATTACCAACAGATGCATAGGTTAGATATTGGATAACACCTTATTTACGACAACATTACAATTTCATTCTATGTTTACTGTATACAGAGAAACCCTCAAAAACAGTATGATACTGATGTAAAATAATGGTCGTTTAGGAGCAAATTATGTATTTTATACCAAAAGAATAGGTAAGGTACTTGCAAGGAGCATAAACCAGTGGACTACCATAAGTGATCATTTCAATGGGTACCATACCTAACCACCACAGTGAAAATGAAAATGACAGCTAATAACCACAATGAGCAGTGTGGATGACTATCACAGTGGCCACTACAAATGACCATCACACCTACTTCTCTATACATGAGCACCTGCCTCTGAGGCCAAATCTCCACTTCCTTCTCCCAGGGCCCTGTTCTTCCCATGAAGGGTTGGTTGGTTTACTCTCATACTACATTGGAGGAGGGCACCAAGGCTTAAGATACGCATGGCATGGCATGAAGGCACTCAGCCACCACAACATATCCCAGGTGCCTTGTTGTCCAGGTGACTAGGCGTCTGCCTGTCCTCCTCAAACTAGGGAAACTCTATGCTCAGATAATCCTCAACTTTTCTCTTTCCCACTAATGCATACTGCTGGCTAAGGCAGGGACCTGAGGCTGGCACTACACTGGTCTCTTCCAGATACTTATAATAAGCCTCTGTATTCAAACTGATGGGCTTGCTGAGAACTCAAGTCTCTCTACTGATTGCTTTCTGTAGTATAAAACCTGTCTCCATAATGTCACCTAAATAGGTATAGACCAGCCCCTTTCTTCTGCCTTCTCTTATATCAGGAAAGACCTGTCCTCAGCTGTCCTCACAAACTCTCAAGCAGCTTACTTACTATGGGAATATCAGAGTAATTCCAGTAGGAGATATATATACCATATGTGTATATATATATATATATAAAACAAGGTATATCCTTCTTTGTGGGGCAAGTAGACCATGCCACCAGACAAAACTGGTAAGGTTAAAGCAGGTTCAAAACCATAGGAAATCTCAGAATTGAGAGTAGTAGGTGTGGAACCAGCTCCCTGCCAAGCTCTACCTGTCCTGGAACATATAACCATGATATCCCATTGAGAGGACCATAACAACTGTTTATGTAGCATGAAACCCCAGTGTTCTCCATGCTATTGCGGTATCTAGATAGGTTCTGGATGTTTAGCCAATGAGCTTCCCTTCCTGGCCATTCCTCCCTTAAAAAGGTATCTAATCCCTGATTCATCCTGAGTGAGACATATGTATATTATGCATTTGCATCCTCTGTAAAATAAAACAGTTTGGACAAGAAAGGACATTCTCCTTCATCAAGGTTGGCTGTGCTGGGGGCGGAGGGACAGGGAGGGGAGCCTTCCTCATAAAGAGCCTTGCCTTAATCTTTTGGAGAAGGCCTTCTCTCTTTCAGCTCCTCTGTACTCCAGGTACTCACTTGGAACCAAACCAGATTCCACATGGTCCTGAGCTGAACCATCCCCTTTCTTCCTGGTATGTAAGAAAAATGTGGCCCCTCGACCACCATTCTCCTCTCTCCTCAAGTCTGAAGTGGAGTCTGGATGCATAGGAGACTGAGAACCACACAAGAACTCTTCCAGAAGAACAAGGGCTTGGCCCCTATTACATACTATATACATATACATTCTGCCTCCCGTGAGTGGCTTCAGTGCTCTGGCACTCTGTATCCCAGTAGTGAGACAGTTTCTCAGCTTGACATACCTTGACTTTCGTTACTCTGAGGCCAGGAGCTGCATGTCTCTGGATATACTAATACTTGTTATTAATAGCAGAGAGATTAGGTAAAGGATTTATTGATAGGGCTCACTCTTCTAGCCAATCAACCAGAAACCTTTCACTGACATGGTTGATTAAACAAATCATACAGAGAAATAGAGAGAAAGGAATGGAAAAGAGAGGAAGGAATGGAGAAGAATTAAGATGCTTTATACAGGAAAATATGCACAGACACATATACATTCATACATACATTTACATTTTACTCACAGTCTCATTTACATATTAACACATTCACATTATTCTTGGGCCCAACTACTTGTCTCATACTCTCCACAAATATCCATGTATGCTTACACACACACACACACACACACACACACACACACACACACATATACTTACACACATGCATATAGACAGACATTTACATATGGATGGCTAGATTGGGTAGACCTCCAAGGTCAAACCATCCAACCAACAACATGTTCCTTTTCTGTGGCCTTTTTCTACCTTCTTAGACAAAACATTCTTTAGAAAATTACCTCAGAGATAAAATTCTACATAAAATGAGAAATATAGAAATGTTAATATTAAGTACAAAACCATATTTCATTCTAATATGCTCATTATAAGTTTAAAGCAGCAGCTTTTATGTGGCCTTGCTTTATTATAGTGAATGCCTGTGGCTTTATCCTTGGAGTTGAATGATTTTTTTCTTAAACTCAAATTTGTACCAAGTCTATTTCTCTTTCTAATGCAATGAGCTCATTGTATTTCTTATTATGTAGGCTTAACTTACTATATGAGTAGTGGGCACATTCTAGTCTTGATTCAAACATTACTACATCTTTCTAGCAAAGAAATTAAAACCATTGCTTAAAACATTCTTCCTAAAATTATTTGAATCAAATCAAGAATTCTTCAGAATCATTAATTCACCTAAACAGCATTAATTCAAGAAAGTTCATCTTTATGTTAATCTGAAGGAAATCTGATCAATAAGATAGGCTATTATCCAAAGCTTATCATATTAATTTAATAATAGTAGGAAAACCATATCAGGTGCAAGAAGCAATCCTAAGATGAAGTCTCTTTGGTAACTTGCCATAGTGCTCACCCATTGTAAACTAAGCAAAAACAATGGGTAGCCTCCAGGAAGGTCATCTGCCAGCCTTAGCCTATCCTAAATGGTTCCTGAACATTTAATAAAGGATCTCTTTGTATTTGCTTTGTGATTGGAAATTGGTAATTGGTTGTAGTCTGTGCTTAGCTTGGGGTCCAGAGGGGGTACCCGACAGTATATGGGTTCTTTCACTGTCCATTTTGATAAGATTCACCTTTTTATCTGAAGAGTTAAGAACTCCAAGAAGAGTCATAGGGAAAAGTATCACTCTTCCACTTAAAAACTTTATTTTGTGTTATTGTATTATTTGTTTTAATGTTTACAGATAATTTGCTTGCTTGTATGTATATGCACCTATCACATGTATATTTGGTGCCCGAAGAAGACAGAGGAGGCCTTTGAATAACTTTGGACTTGAGTTACAGACAGTTGTGAACCCAGTGTGATTGATGGGAATGAACCCACGGTCCTGTGGAAGAGCAGAGTGCTTTTAATCAGTAAGTCAGCTCTCCAGTCCCTCTTCCACTTTTAAACAAGGATCCTCTTAGCTTCCTTCCCCTGAGGGCTTATTCTCCACTACCACTCAAGGGAGAAAATAGACCACAGCAACACCATCATATCAAACTATATGCAGGGATACAGCAAAGTGCAGTTATCAATAGCCATACCACTTCAGTACTGGCCATAGAAAGGAACAAAAGTACACACAGAATACACTAAGAGAATAAAATCTAATAAAAATGAAACAATAATAGATTACTGAAATATAAATCTAAATAAAAGAATAAATATAATTGTGAATATAAATATGGTCATAAACATAAGCTTAAACATAAATAAAAGGGAAACATGAGAACTGGAAAAAGAAGGAAATGAAAACCAGATTTTAAAAGGGAAAAACCTGACAAAGAGTAAGAGAAAGG
Source organism: Mastomys coucha (assembly GCF_008632895.1). Lineage (NCBI taxonomy): Eukaryota > Metazoa > Chordata > Mammalia > Rodentia > Muridae > Mastomys > Mastomys coucha. The sequence continues at coordinate 75,731,553 of NW_022196904.1, forward strand.
AAACATAAAAAATAAATACTAAAAATAGAAATAAAATTTAGGACAGTACAGAATAAAAAGAGAGAAAGAAAAATAAGTCAATGATTTTCCTTTTAGCTAAGATACTTGGGTTGGATCATAGAGGCCTCTTTCCTGATCCCTTTCTTCTCACCAAATTGATTGGTGGTGTGTTTGGACTAAGGGATGCTTGGATGGTCATGGATTCCATAGTGCATGGTGGAAGCACAATTCCACACCATCACCCTGAACAGAACAAGATTGAGAATCTATTAAAACATGTCTTTTTATGTTACCTTAGGACTCAAGTAACCATGGACCCAAACCTTCAAAACTATATGTCAAAATAAAATAAATCCTCCATCATTTCAGTTGCTTATCTTAGGCATTTTCCTTTCACATAGTGATGAAAATTAATACACACACACACATACACGCACACACACACACACACACACACACACACACACACACACAGAACAGAGAAATGATTGCCTCAATGGTGTGCAAAATTAAGGGAATTTTCTGAATTAATGTCAACACTCTGTACATTAATAGAGTTTTGATTACACAGAATTGAGTGTTTGTAGACGTGGCCCCTACTTGAGTCAAGTGATCACATATCCATCTACAAAATTTTTAACCCAGAATTGTTCCTGTCCAAAGGAAATGTAGGGACAAACTGGAGCAGAGACTGAGAAAGGGCACCCTGTTCCTGGCCCAACTTGGGATACATTCCAAGTGTACACAAATAAGCCTGACACTATTACTGAGGTCATCTTGCACATGCAGACAGGAGCCTGGCAAGGCTATTCTCTGAAAGGCTCTACTATCAACTGACTGGAACAAATGCAAGTACTTTCAGCCAAGCATTGGATTAAGGTCTGGGACAAATATGGAAGAGTTAAAGGAAGGACTGAAGGAAATGAGGGGACCTCAGACTCCAACGCCATAGGAAGTGTCAACTAACTCAGACCCCTCAGAGCTTCCAGAGACTAAGCCAAAAACCAAGTAGCATACATGGGCTGGTTTATGGCCCCAAGAACATCTGTAGCTGTGGGCTGCCTTGTATAGACTCTATAGGAGAGGATGTGCTTAATCTTGGGGAAACTTGATATCTCTGGGAAGAGGAATGCTTGTAGGAGTAAGGTGGGGGAGGGAAACGAAGTCAGAGATGGGGACAGGGAAGGGAGACAATCTTTGGAGTATAAATAAGTAAAGTAATTTAATAAAATGAAAAGTGGGTGTTTGTGCAAAGTCAATAAATATGCATATTTGTTCATCTTATTGCAGCATATTTCATTTTCAAAAGCACCATGAAAAATTAATAATTTTTCATTATTAAGGAAGCCTAGTTTCTTAGATGTGAAAATGGAATAATTTTGAATTACATAGAAATCCCTCTTGTTACCTTTTATTTATTGCCTAAATATGGAATGAAATGGGGCTTCTGCTCATCGTTTGTATTGTGCTGTGCTGCCTTATTACCTCTGGTGTCCCTTGTGGAGAGAAGGCACTGTATGGTGGCACTACATCTGATGTATTCTCATATCCTGGGGGTGGCAGTTCAGATAATGATGTTTTGAAAATCTAGAGAAATAAACAAAAGACACAAAAGCAAATCAATTAAAGCTTATCATAAGCAAGCAAGAAACATGCATCCATGTCTCCTTCCAGTTATCATTTAGTAATTTCAAAATTCATATTAACACCTGATACTGTGAGCAATGTGCAGAGATGGAAAAATTTAGACCTTGTTCTCAGAATCATTTTAGATGTAAATCTATCATCATCATCATCATCATCATCATCATCATCATCATCATCATCATCATCATCATCATCATCATGTCCAACATCATTAGGAACTAGCTAAATTCTGTTTGTGGGTAAATAAGAAGGAAGTTGAAACAGACTTGGCTTCCCCAAAATGAAGACAACTGTATCATAAGGAAAGGTAGAATTGATGACAAGCTTTATAGAGAAATATACATCCCTGTCTGCTACAAACAAATACACAGCCCAAATACACAGGTGTTCCATGGTAGGCTAGAAGAGATTCGACCTCATGCTGATGCCATCAAATCTCACAAGCACCAGCTTCCATTTAAGCAGAATATATCACCAGACATTTTTTAAAGTTCTCAAATATGTAATCTTACATAGTAAAGGTTCTCATTTATAATATTGTTACAGTAATTATTTAGAGATCACATAAATATCAAATTTGTGTTAATAAAAATTTTATATTTGAGGATTACAGCCTTAAAAGTATCTGGACACACTGAACAACATTCATATTTAAAACAATGAAAAACACTAACCAAAATATGTATTTGTGTATCTACTTAAGTATATTATCAATGAATTGAAAAAGCAAGGAATATTAAGAAAAAGTAGCAAACAAATGAACTTAGATATGCAACAGGAATTCTGAAAGGTAACATTAAATTCTGCATCATAGGTTTGGATACTGAATATTCCCCAATGCCCATGTGTTAACAGATTGGTTGTTTTAGGACAGCAGTATCAAGAGAAAGTGCATTCTTTATGAGATGGGGCCTCGTAGGTGATCCATAAGTGGACAGTATGAGCTTAAAGGACTCTGTTCCCAGCATCATCCTCATGCATTGCCTCATTAAAGGTTCAATGAAATGGAACCCTTTGATTATGGACTGAGACCACAAAACCTATAGCTAAAATAAAGTTTCATAAGTTAATTAACACAAGTGATAAAGCTGAATAGAATATGAGAATCCATTTTTTTCTCAGTTGGATCTATCAAAAAAGAAATTCCTATAAAAAGAACACAGATATTGATATAGCCTGACTATGCTTTAGGAAATGAATTCTTCAGGAGAGTACTGCATATAGCTGGTCTTCAAAGAACAGTATTTGTTATGGTTAAAGATAAGTTAGGTATAAACTGATTATACAGAAAATGGTGGTACAAGACGAGGCATCAATGAGTCTACAACATTTCCCCATTCACTACTTAGATGGTATAAGATGTCTCTGGGGGGAAATTTATTTTAGAGTAGTATCCAGCTGGTAGTGCTGCTTGAAGCTCAGCAGAAATTATTATGCTGCATTATACTTTAAGTAAAGCCTTTAAAAGACATACAAAGTAATAAGAAAGATCATAGGGCACAAACAAAACCACTAGATATAAATGAAGTCTTTTGGGAAGGACTAGACAAAGAATAAACTCATACATACAAAGACTTCATTTCTAGTACTTATCATATAGATGACACAGCATCAACATTTCATTGGTATATGTGAGTTTGGAGATTTCATCTTGTATAATGGTTCAGTGGTATATGCATAATTATTATTGGGCTGCACTCTCTCTTTAATGTTACATTCTCTGTCTTTATTAATCACAGAACAACAACATGAAAGTTAATCATTATATTGAGCATTAAAGCTATACTATGATAGGCAGGGCATACATTTTTGTATTTTGTATTTTGGACAGAACTTATAAGACATCTTTAATCTCAGATAATACCTATCAGTTTTAGGATATTGACTTTGTCATATTTTATATTTAGCTATTTTTCTGCAGCATTTCTAGCATCTGTCTTTAAGAACTTTGCGTTCTAAACTTCCATATTTTACCCTTCCAATATCTTATTATTTATTTTGTATTTTTAATTTATGCAGAGGTAAATTATTCATGTAAGTTTTTTTCCTAAAGTGATTACTCAACATCTTTTAAGTTTTATCTTTGTTTTTTTTTGTTGTTGTTGTTTTTTGTTTTTTGCTTTTTTATAGATTTTGGCTATATAATGCAGGTTAGCCCTGTATATGCCACTATGTGTGGATATTTTGCCTGTTTTATAATAAGTTATTTAAAGTTTTTCATTTAAATTTCCAAAGAAACAGAACATTTATACAAATTAACAACAAACTAACTTCAAGCATAAGCTTCAATTATTATGTCTTAGTTGAGTTTCTAATACTGTGATAAAACATCATGACCAAAATTAATGTGGGAGAAAGAATTTATTTCAACTTATATTTTATAATCCATCGCTGAAGTCAGTGCAGGAAATTAAGGCAGGAACATGGAAGAAGGTACTGAAGCAAAATCCCCAGAAGAATCCTACCTAATGGCTTACTCCTCATGACTTGCTCAACCTGCTTTCTTTCCTTCTTTTTATTAATGATGTTCATTCATATGTTATTTTTTATTATATATTTTCTTTATTTACATGTCATACAATATCTCCTTTCCCAGGTTCCCCTCCAAAAAAAAGAAAAAAATAAAATAAAATAAAATAACAAAAAACAAAAACAAATCCCTGTTCCCTCCCCCGATCACCACCCCACCCTCTTCTGCTTACTGGCCCTAGTCCACCAGTCTACAGTAGTTTGCCCCGGTCACATCAATCATTAATCAAGAAAATACATCAAATACTTGTCTTCAGAGCAATCCTATTGTTCCAAGAAGTGTTTTCTTAATGAATATTGCCTCTTCCAAATATGTCTTTATTGTATTATGTTGAAAAAAACAAACCACCACAATTCTCTACTATAAACCAGATAACCTAATCACAATGTATATATGTTTTAAATCATTTTAAACCTGACAATGAGAATAAACATAAAAATTCTGAGCTAAGCATGGTAATGCATGCCTGTAATACCAGAACTGGAGAGAGTGAGGTAAGAGTATTTTAATTCCAGATTACTGTGACCTACTGAAATTTTGTCTTAAAAAATTAAAAGTAAATAAAAAAATAGTTTAAGAAGAAATATAAACTAGAAAACAATTTCACATCAATGATATCAAAGATTACTAAAATACCTCTTAGCTAAACTTGTGACAGTAATTTGAGGCAGTTATAAGAGAACTTGAACTTCATATTTTATTAAAGACTGGATATTGTTAAGCTAAACATTCTTCAGAAGATGCTACAATGAGTAGCAAAGTCATTAAAAAGATGGTAAAGAAATCTAAAATAAGTACATCATTAGTAAAAGATAAAGGTACAAATCTCTCAAGACTAAATAAATAAAGTTTATGAACTGGGAATGGAGAAATTTACATGTAAATAAAGAAAATATCTAAAATAAAAAAAAAGTTTATGGTTTGAATACATTAGTAAAATGGCATATCTCTGACAAAAGCAATAAGGATAAAACAGAAAATCAATATTAAATATATCTTTAGTTGTTGAATACATTATAAAATATGAAATTATGTGAATAATGTTGGCCAAAGCCATAAAAATTAGGCAAAGTAGAAAAGTGCATCTTACTTTTATTTAAACTTTTTTCTTGTTTTTACTCGATATTTTATTTGTTTATATTTCAAATGTTATCCCCTTTTCTGATTCACCCACTCCCCTAGAAACAACCTCCCTGTTGCTTCTCTGAGGGTGTACCCCCACCTACCTATCTGCTCCTGCCTTCCTACCTTCCTATTCCCCTACACTGGGACACCAAACCTTCAAGGGACCATGGGCCCCTTCTCCCATTGATGCCTAACAAGACCATCCTCTGCTACATACACAGCTGGAGTCATGGGTCCCTCCATGTGTACTCACTGTTTGGTGAGTTAGACACTGGGAGCTCTGGTTGGTTGATATTGTTGTTCTTCCTATGGGGTTGTAAACTTCTTCAGCTCCTTCAGTCCTTTCTCTAACTCTTCCATTGGGGATCCTGTGATCCGTTCAACAGTTGGCTGCAAGGATACACCTTTGTATACGTCAGGCTCTGGCAGAGCCTCTCAGGAGATAGCTACATCAGGCTACTGACAGCATGTACTTCTTGGCATCCACAATAGTGTCTGCATTTGGTGACTGTATGTGGGATGGATTCCCAGGTTGGGCAGTCTCTGGATGGCCTTTCCTTCAGTCTCTGCTCCACAAATTGTCTCTGTATTTGCTCCCATGAATATTTTGTTATGCCTTCTAAGAAGAACCACAGCACTCATTCTTTGGTCTTCCTTCTTTTTGAGCTTCATATGGTCTGTGAATTGTACCTTGGGTATTCTGAGTTTTTGAACTAATATACACTTACCAGTGAATGCATACTATGTGTGTTCTTTTGTGATTGGCTTACATCACTCAGGATGATATTTTCTTATTCCATACATTTACACAAGAATTTTATGAATTCATTGTTTTTAATAGCTGAGTAGTACTCCATTGCATAAAGGTACCATATTTTCTCCACATAAAACCAGATACACTGAAACTAATAGAAGAGAAAGTGGGGAAGAGCCTTGAATATATGTACACCAGGGAAAAGTTTCTGAACAAAAAACCAATGACTTATGCTCTAAAGTAAAGAACTGACAAATGGTAACTAATAAAATTGCAAAGCTTCTGAGAGGCAAAGGACAATGTCAATAGGACAAACGGGCAATCAACAGATTGGGAAAAGATCTTTACGAATCCTACATCCAATAGAGGGCTAATATCAACTATATACAAAGAGCTTAAGAAATTAGAATCCAGACAATGAAATAACCCTATTAAAAATGGAAGACAGAGTTAAAAAAAGAATTCTCTACTGAGGACACTTGAATGTCCGAGAAGCACCTAAAGAAATGTTCAACATCCTTAGTCATCAGGGAAATGCAAATCAAAACAACACTGAGATTCTATCTCACACAAGTCAGAATGGCTAAGACCAAGAAGTCAGAAGACAGCAGATGCTGGTGAGGATGTGGAAAATGAGGAACACTCTTCCATTGCTGGTGGGGTTGCAAGCTGGTACAACCACTCTGGAAATCAGTCTGGCAGTTTCTCAGAAAATTGGACATAGTATTACCTGAGGACCCAATTATACCACTCCTGGGCTTATATCCAAAAGATGCTCCAACATCTAACAAGGACACATGCTTCACTGTCTTCATAACAGCCTTATTTATAACAGCCAGAAGCTGGAAAGAACCCAGATGCCCTTCAACAGAGGAATGGATATTTATTCTTTTTAAATTAAAGTTTGTATTTCTGTATCTCACTGTAGTGATATCTGTTGTAGAAAGTATTTATTTTTTTAAGTTTTAATGTTACTTTATTTATTGGATATTTTCTTTATTAACATTTCAAATGTTATTCCCTTTCTTGTTTTCCCACCTGGAAATCCCCATCCCATCCCTCCTCCAGTTCCCAGAAAAAAATATACAATCTTTATATTTATAATAAACCTAAATCAGTAGTAAAGCTGGGCAGATATCTACCATCTATGCTATTATGTGTACTTTCCTGTCAAGAATCCCAAGTTATACCTTGCTATGTTGTGACTGGGCTACTACTAACTCTAATTGGTCAGCTCTTATGGCCACGTTTTGAAGACTCTTACCACATGGCATCTTCTGCTCACTCTACTTTCTCCCTTTACTCCTAGTGTTTCTCCTCTGACCCCAGTTCAGAAACTCCAGTCTTTCTCTTCTGCTCAGATATTGGCTGTTGGAATTTTTATTTAACCAATAGTTTTAAATTAAGGAACAATGTTACATTGTGTGTGCAGATTCCCTGATTTAGCTGTCTTCTGAGAGGCTCTGCCAGTGTATGACAAATACAGACATGTATGTTTGCAGCCAACCATACGACTGAGCACAAGGTCTCCAATGGAGGAGTTAAAGAAAGGACCGAAGGAGCTGAAGGAGCTTGCAACCCCATAGGTAGAACAAAAATATTAACCAACCAGGACCCTCTCAGAGCTCCCAAGGTCTAAACCACCAACTAAAGAGTACATGTGGAGGTAGCCATAGCTCCAACTGCATGTGTAGCAGAGGATGGCCCAATGGATATCAATGGGGGAAGAGCCCCCATTGGTTCTAAGAAGGCTTGATGTCCCAGTGTAGGGAAATCGCAAGATAGGGAAGCAGGAATGGGTGGGTTGGTGAGCAGTGGTAGGGGGGATGCAATAGGGGGTCTGCGGAGGGAAAATCAGGAAAGAGGACAACATTTGAAATGTAAATTAAGAAAATATCAAATAAAAATTGTTAAAAAATATAAAAATATTGATACATTATTAGTCAGAAAACTTTAATAGCAATTTGAAAAGAAAGTCAAACATGAACATGATCAAACTTCATTTTTCTATCCGGTAACTTTCTAAGGCAGGATCAGCCTGGAGACACAGACCTCAAAAGTGGCACGGTAGCTGGGATAGGATCCTTTCTACATCCATCAACACAAAGAAAGAACTGTGGACCCACAACCCTCTCTTCCCCTTCCCCCACAAGTGGAGAGCTTGTCTCAAGGGAGTGCTTTGACCCAAGGACTCAGGAGGGGCAGCAGATCCACAGCCCTCTCTGCACCTTTCAAGCAAGCAGAGAGCAGGTCTTCAGAGTGTGCTCTGACTCCAGGACTCAGGAGGGATGACTGATCCACAGTTCTCTGTGCACAGGTCTTACCAGAGGAGAGCTGATCTCCCAGAAGTGCTTACAAAGACTTACAGACTCACAGGAGGAACAAGCTCCAGCCAGAGACAGCAAGAACATCTAATACCAGAGATCAACAGATGGCAAAAGGCAAGAGCAAGAATCTTACCAAAAGAAACCAAGACTGCTTGGCTTCTAGAACTAGTACTTCAGAACCTAGGCTTTAGAACCTAGTATTCCCACCACAGCAAGTCCTGGATATCCCAAAACACCATAAAAGCAAGATTTGAATCTAAAATCATATCTTATGGTGGTGACAGAGGAATTTAAGAAGGACATGAATAACTCTCTTGAAGAAATACAAGAGAACACAAGTAAACAGGTACAAGCTCTTAAAGAGAAAACACAAAAATCCCTTAAAGCATTACAGGAAAGCACAACCAAACAGTTGAAGGAATTGAACAAAACGATCCAGGACCTAAAAATGGAAATAGAAACAGTTAAGAAATCACAAAGAGAGACAACTCTGGAGATAGAAATCTTAGGGAAAAAGTCAGGAACCATAGGTTCAAGCATCACAAACAGAATACAAGAGATAGAAGAGAGAATCTCAGGTGCAGAAGATACCATAGAAAGCATTGACACAATAGTCAAAGAAAATTCAAGATGAAAAACGTTCCTAATGTAAAACATCCAGGAAATCCAGGACACAATGAGACTAAACCTAAGGATAATAGGTATAGAAGAGAGTAAAGACTTCCAACTTAAAGGGCCAATAAATATCTTCA
>NW_022196904.1:75741741-75744568 GCF_008632895.1 Mastomys coucha
CCATAAAGTCATTCGCTACTTGTTTCATTGAATCCTTAATATCTATTAATATCAATGGACTCAATTCCCCAATACAAATAGACTATCAGACTGGGTACATGAACAAGACCCAACATTTTGTTGATTACAGGAAACCCACCTCAGTGACAAAGACAGACACTACCTCAGAATAAAAGGTTGGAAAACAATTTTCCAAGCCAATGGTCCCAAGAAAAAAGCTGGAGTAGCCATTCTAATATGGAATAAAATTGACTTTTACCCTAAAGTGATCAAAAAAGGTAAGGAGGGACACTGCATACTCATCAAAGGTATGATCTACCAAGATGAACTCTCAATTCTAAACATCTATGCTCCAAATGCAAGGGCATCTACATTCATAAAAGAAACTTTACTAAAGCTCAAAACACACATTGCACCACACATAATAATAGTGGGAGATTTCAACACCGCAGTCTCTGTAATGGACAGATCATGGAAAGAGAAACTAAACAAAGACACAATGAGACTAACAGAAGTTATAAAACAGATGAATTTAACAAATACCTATAGAACTTTTTAATCCTAAAAGAGAAGGATATACCTTCTTCTCAGCACCTCATTGTACCTTCTCCAAAATTGACCATATAATTGGTCACAAATCAGGCCTCAACAGATACAAGAAGATTGAAATAATATCTTGCACCCTATCAGATCATCATGGACTAAGGCTGCTGCTCAATAACAACATAAACAATAGAAAGCCCACATACATGTAGAAGCTTAACAACACTCTACTCAATGATAACTAGATCAAGGAAAAAATAAAGAAATAAATTAAAGACTTTCTAGAGATTAATGAAAATGAAGCCACAACATAACTAAACTCATGGGACACAATGAAAGCTGTCCTAAGAGGAAAATTCATAGCTTTAAATGCCTCCAAAAAGAAATTGGAGAGAGCATACACCAGCATTTTGATAGCACATCTGAAAGTTCTAGAACAAAAAGAAGCAAATTCACCCAAGAGGAGTCAATGGCAGGAAATAATCAAACTCAGGACTGAAATCAACCAAATAGAAACAAAAAGAACTATACAAAGAATCAACCAAACCAGGAGCTGGTTCTTTGAGAAAATCAACAAGACAGATAACCCCCAGACTAACTAGAGGGCATAGGGTTAGGGTTAGGGTTAGGGTTAGGGTCAACAAGATCAGAATCAACAAGATCAGAAATGAAAAGGGAGACATAACAACAGACACTGAGGAAATCCAAAAAAATCATTAGATCCTACTACAAAAGCCTATCCTCAACAAAACTAGAAAACCTGGATGAAAGGGACAATTTTCTAGATAGATTCCAGATACCAAAGTTAAATCAAGATCAGATCAACGATCTTAACAGTCTCATATCTGCTAATGAAATAGAAATAGTCACTAATAGTCTCCCAACCAAAAAAAGCCCCAGACCAGAAGGGTTTAGTGCAGAGTTTTATCAAACCTTCAAAGACGACCTAATACCCATACTCTTCAAACTATTCCACAAAATAGAAACAGAAGGTACTCTACCCAATTCATTCTATGAAGCCCCAATTATTCTTATACCTAAACCACATGAAGACCTAACAAAAAAGAAAACTTCAGACCACTTTCCCTTATGAATATTGATGCAAAAATACTCAATAAAATTCTTGCAAATTGAATCCAAGAACACATCAAAATGATCATCTATCATGAACAAGTAGGCTTCAATCCAGGGATACAGGGATGGTTCAATATATGGAAGTCCATCAACGTAATTCACTATATACACAAACTCAAAGCAAAAAAAAAAAAAAAATATGATCGTCACATTAGATGCAGAGAATGCATTTGACAAAATCCAAAATCCCTTCATGATAAAAGTCATGGAAAATCAGGAATTCAGGGCCCAATCTTAAACATAGTAAAAGCAAATATACATCAAACTAAATGGGGAGAAATTTGAAGCAATCCCACTAAAATCAGGGACTAGACAAGGTTACCCAATCTCTCCCTTTCTATTGAATATTGAATATTGTACTTGAAGTCCTAGCCAGAGCAATTAGAAAAAAAAAAAAAAGATCAAATGGATACAAATTGGAAAGGGTGAAGTCAAATCATCACTATTTGCTGATGATAATGATAATATACTTAAGTGACTCCAAAAATTCCACCAGAGAGCTCCTAAACCTGATAAACAACTTCAGCAAAGTAGCTGGATATAAAATTAACTCAAGCAAATCAGAGGCCTTCCTCTACACAAAAGATAAACAGGTAGAGAAAGAAACTAAGAAAACAACACCCTTCACAATAGTCACAGATAATATAAAATACCTTGATGTGACTCTAACCAAACAAGTAAAAGATCTGTTTTACAAGAACTTCAAGTCTCTGAAGAAGGAAATTGAAGAAGATCTCAGAAGATGGAAAGATTTCCCATGCGCATGGACTTTCAGGATTAATATAGTAAAAATGGTCATCTTGCTGAAAGCAATTTATAGATTCAATGCAATCCCCATCAAAATTCCAATTCAATTCTTCACAGATTTAGAGCAATTTGCAAATCCATCTGGAATAGCAAAAAAACCTAGGATAGTGAAAACTATTCTCAACAAGAAAAGAACCTCTGGTGGAATCAACATCCTGGACCTTAAACTGTACTACAGAGCAATTGTGATAAAAACTGAATGGTATTGGTATAGTGACAGGCAGATAGATCAGTGGAATAGAATTGAAGCCCCAGAAATGAACCCACACATCCGGGCACCTTTAATCCCAGCACTTGGGAGGCAGAGGCAGGTGGATTTCTGAGTTTGAGGCCAGCCTGGTCT
>NW_022196904.1:75744586-75750423 GCF_008632895.1 Mastomys coucha
AAAAAAAAAAAAAATAAAAGTAAAAAAAATAAATAAACCCACACACCTATGGTCACTTGATCTTTGAGAAAGGAGCTAAAACAATCCAGTGGAAAAAAAGACAGCATTTTCAACAAATGGTGCTGGGTGAACTGGTGGTTAGCATGTACAAGAATGCAAATCAATCCATTCCTATCTCCTTGTACAAAGCTCAAGTCCAAGTGGATCAAGGACCTCCACATAAAACAACACTGAAACTTATAGAAGAGAAAGTGGGGAAGAGCCTCAAGCACATGGAAACATGGGAAAATTTCCAGGACAGAACACCAATAGCTTATGCTCTAAGATCAAGAATTGATGAATGGGACCTCGTAAAATTACAAAGCTTCTGTAAGCCAAAAGACACTTTCAATAGGACAAAACAGCAACCAACAAATTAGGAAAAGATCTTTACCAACCCTATATCTGATAGAGGGTTAATATCCAATATATACAAAGAAATCAAGAAGTTAGACTCTAGAACTAAATAATCCTATTAAAAAATGGGGTATAGAACTAAACAAAGAATTCTCACTGACAAAAAACAAATGGCTGAGAAGCACCTAAAGAAATGTCCCACATCCTTAGTCACTAGGGAAATGCAAATCAAAACAATCCTGAGGTTCTACTTCATACCAGTCAGAATGACTAGGATAAATATCAGGTGACAGTTAATGCTGGAGAGGTTGTGGAGAAAAGGGAACACTCTTTCATTGCTGGTGGGACTGCAAGCTAGTACAACCACTCTGGGAATCAGTTAGGTGGTTCTTCTGGAAATTGGACATAGTACTTACAGAGCACCCAGTTGTACCACTCCTGGGCATATACCCAGAAGATACTCCATGTAATATGGGCACATGCTCCACTATGTTCATAGCAGTCTTATTTATAATAGCTAGAAACTGGAAACAACCCAGATGTCCTTCAACGGAGGAGTGGATACAGAAAATGTGGTACATTTACACACTTGAGTACTACTCAGCTATTAAAAACAATGAATTTGTGAAATTCTTGGGGAAATGGATGGACCTGGAGAATATCCTGTGTGAGGTAACCCAATCACAATAGAACACATATGGTTTCCACTCTCTAATATGTGGATATTAGCCCTGAAGATCAGAATACACAAAGTACAATCCACAAACCATAAGAAACTCAAGAAGAAGGAAGAACAAAGTGTGGATACTTTGTTCCTTCTTAAAAGGGGGAACAAAATACCCATAGAAGGAGTTGTAGAGACAAACTATGGAGCAGATACTGAAGGAAGGACAATCCAGAGACTACTCCACCTGGGAGTCCTTCCCATACTCAATCATCAAAACCAGACACTATTGTGGATGCCAGCAAGTGCTGGCTGACAGGAGACTGATATAGCTGTCTCCTGGGAGGATCTGACAGTATCCGACTAATACAGAAGTAGAGGCTCACAGCCATCCATTGAACTGAGTACAGGATCCCTAATGAAGGAGCTAGAGAAAGGACCCAAGAAGCTGAAGGGTTTGCAGCCCCTTAGGATGGATAACAATATGAACTAACTAATACCCTCAGAGCTCCCAGGGACTAAACGGCCAACCAAAGAGTACGCATGGTGGGACTAATGGCTCCTGCTGCATATGTAGCAGAGAATGACCAAGTCGATGATCCATGGGAAGAGAGGCCCTTGGCCCTGTGAAGGTTCTATGCCCCAGTTTAGGGGAATGCCAGGTCCAGGAAGCAGGAGAGTGTGGGTTGGTGAGCAGGAGGAAGGGGGGAAAGAACAGGGTTTTTTGTTTTTGTTTTTGTTTTTCATTTTATTTTATTTTTTATTTTTTTCCCCGAGGGAAAACTGGAAAAGGAGATATCATATGACATGTAAATAAAGAAAATAACAAATAAAAAAAAAGAAAAAATGATCTAACTTGTAGATAGCTTGCAAACTGTTATTCATAATATAATAACCTCAGTTACAAAATAACTATTGGAAGTATTGTATACTGTACTAGATATGTTAAGTTGGATGCACAAAATATACTGATAGAAATAAATGTTTTAATTATATTTTATTGTTTTCATATTGAACATACATCTTTGTTTGGCCAATCTTAGCTGTGAAGAGAACTTTGAAAATTTCCACCAGACCCCTCCCCTTCTGGAAGAGAAATATTATAAAGAACATTTCCTCTCTGGAAGGGAGAGGCTAATTATCTTCCTCAGATGATAGGGAGGAGGAACAGACCATGGGCCACCTGTGGGTAGGTGAGGCCCCAGAGCTTATAGACACATTCAGTGACCATTGGTCATGTACCTCATTCCCTAAAGACTGAATAGTTCAAAAAGTCACACTATTCTGCAGATCACAGTGTGCCTAATGGCTGCTGCTTTAAAAACTGTATAAAGGCTGGTGGGTTGGCTGTGCAGGGTCGTTCTCTCTCTCCATGTACAGGGTGACCTCAGCATGCTGGATCAATAAAATTCCCCTTGCTTTTGCATCAGTTCCCATCTCCACAGTGTTCACTAGGGGGTCTCTGGTAAGTTAAGGCTCACCAGAGTCTTACAACTGTATTATAATGTCTTAGACAAGTATGCACTTGGACTTATAATAAGGATTATAAATTCTTTGCTACAACTATACTGTCTCCTAATTGCATTTTGCTTCCAGAGGCCTAACATAAAGTCTTAGAAAAAGCTTATGCACAGGTTCCTTTGAAAAATAATTATTCAGTGTGTAGAGGTTTTTGGCTTAGACCAAGTAAAAATACAGTGTTTTTCAACCAACAAATTCTTGCTAGCTGAAAACACACAGTAGGTCTCTAAATATGCAACTTAACTGTAAATCTAGTCTTTATGGTTTAAATCTGTGAGGAGTGTCTAATTAGATATTGAAAATCTTAACCATATATTACTTTTGAAATTCAGATATAATGCAAAAAAAGTAACTATAATGAAGCTTCCTTTTAAAAATATTCCCCAAATCACACTAAGTTCAAACATTCTAAGAAATAAACTAATATTGATAAAGAGCTTTGAAAGATAAATCACAAATGTCAATAATGTTGAATTCAATAAATACATGGAGATGATGCAAGTGAACTGAAATCTTTCTGCTTATTTTTTTTTACTTACCTCATTTCCATCTTCATCAATTATTGAGATATAGTTGGGATGAGTCTTATTTGGGTAAGACAACAGGACATCATAAGGGGATAACTCAACCAAATCCAGGCCAAATTCTTTCCACTGATCATGAATTTGCTTTGCAAGCTCAAAATTATTTTGTGTTCCTGCCAAGTGTGGTGTCCGTGTGAAATTGCTGGTGACAGAAAATTGAAAATATTTAAACATTAATGTTTAGTCTATCTCCATTTTTCAATAAGCACCATGAAACCCTACTTTTTCATGCCTATAATATACAATTTAATGAAATAAATATAAGATGTGGATATTTTCTATGAAGAAGTTAAAGCCTAATGTCTCTTATTAAATGGGGCACTCCTGAAAGCAATAGCTTTCAAAGATTTTTAAATCTCTTGTAATTAATGTAGGCATATATATGTATTCTTACAGATATGCAACTTTTATCCATATGTGAATATTTAAAGGTCTTTTATATCAAATCACTTTGTATTCATTAGGAAATCCTATTATAGAGAGATTTCAAAGACTTTTGACACATATATTAATCTGATTTGTTGAAAACCTATAGTGTGTTCTAGGTGATTAGATATACTAACTCTATATACATCCACATATTACATTTTTAACTAAATATAAATTTAACTTTGTGTCTATGATTAAGTTTTATTTTCTTGTACTAATGAGGAACAAACCAGTGCCTGGCACATGCTCAGGAGTAGAGTTCAAGTCTAGCATGTGCATGGGACAATACTTTTACAATTTATTAATTTATCTTTTTTGTTTTATACTCTTTCAATAAGAATAGAACTAGTTTTTAATTTTTTTCAAAACATCTGCTTCCCAGGTTCATTGTTATCAGTACAGAACATTATCCCCATTGCATAGATGAAAATAGAAGCTTGATAAGTTTTATTAATCACTCAAATTTAGTTCCCTCATAATGAGCAGTTGAAGCTCAAACTAAACATCCTGTGATTTGAAATCAGCTTTTTCTTAACTAAAATCTACTAACTTTCCTTAAAGGATGAGTCACCAAAGCACATTCCTCCATCCAAATCTGGCTACAATCTTTTTTTTGGACTCTCCACAAGCAAAGAGCAAGTTTATAATTTAAGTAGGTGAGGAAATAAGATGCGATTTTGTAATGCATCAACAAATAATCAAATTTCAGTGCTCATGAGTGCAATTTTATCAGAACCTGAATATGTATTTGTCATATACTTCCTATGGCTTCTTTTGTGCTGCAGGGTTAAAGTTAAATAGTTATGGCAAATATTTGTTGGCTTGCAACAGCTGTTCTTTCCACAGGAAATGTTTTCTGAGTCCTACTCTGAAAGCTTTTTAAAGATATGAAGTTAAAGCTGAAGATGTAATCCTCACCATGTGGAATATAATACAAGTATATTCTTACTATAAAATTTTTTTGATGTTCTCTGCCTTTAGTTCATGCAAAAATGCCTTCTTCATGCCAGGATAGGAAACATTGCTAGTAGTTTCATTGGAGGATTTAATAAACCACCCTGAAAAATACAAGCAAAAGTATGAATGAGATATAAGCCCATGTCAGGATCTTATTTATATGAAGGACATAGTTAATCAATTATCTCCCATATATTATCTGTGTTTTTTCATGTTTTCCCCCTTGCTTTCTTTTACAGAGAAAAGAACATATCTGTATAATTGCAAAGTAAGTACAATGCATTTTAACAAACATTTTAACAAACGTGTGTTGCTGTTATTTCTAAGTGTAATGTGAAAATTCAATTATGTAGTATTGTTTCAATTATTGGAGATAAAATGCTGCAAAATGCAATTTTTCTACTTTAGCTTCTCTTGCCAATTATCACTTGCTTCTCTGTAGAGCTAGAACAGACATTTAACAGAAGCTCAGAATGAACTAATTATGACTACAATGACTGGTGAGATTGCTCAAACAATCAAGAGAATGTAATGTTCCTGCAAAGGACCTGACTTTGATTCTTAGCATACAGTTCCCAACAAAATCCTGTGGACACTTGCTCTCACATCTACAAATATACATTTCTAAAGATATAATATGTGAAGTTACTAAAAAATAGAGAGAATCTTAAATATGAATATATTTCAAGTATATAAATTATCTCAAAACATTTAAAAAAACTGGAGTTTCAGTTTGCTGTGGACACTAACACAAAATGCATTGGTATTTTTGTTTTTACTTGAAAATCGACTTGAGAAACTGGAGTTCTGAAAACTATAGTAAACTACAATGTACTTCATAGATCTGCAAGACATCCAATGTACAGAAAGCCACAGACAGGTTATAACCTGCGCCTTAGCTTCATAAATTGATTTTAATCTGAGAGGGAGAGAACATCCTTATAGCGTTTAGAGTGCCTGACCTGAGAATAAAGAGAGCTACTCAGCCAACCCTCATAGCTTTACCATTATTAATAATATATTCGAAGACATATAAGCATATAAATATGCACATTGAGACATATGGCTGGGCAAAAAGGAAATACTGTTCCTGAGCCTGAAACTAAAGGCCCTGGTGATGACTGTGAGATTAGGGAAGAACACCCTAGGCCTGAACAGTGTGGACTGACTGGTGCCCTTCAAGCTACCTGGGTCTAGGCCACTGGCCTGGGAATACACATGGTGGGACTTAGGGCTCCAGCTGCATGTGTGGTAGGGGATGGTCAGGTCTGGTGGGGGGGGGGGGA
>NW_022196904.1:75750485-75764255 GCF_008632895.1 Mastomys coucha
GGGGGAGTGCCCTGGCTGGGGGAGGGGTAGGTTGGTGGGCAGGGGGAGGGGGAAAGGAACAGGGTTTTTGTTTTTGTTTTTGTTTTTTTAATTTTCTGTTTTCTTTTTTTTTCTTTTTCTTTTCTTTTCTTTCATTTCTTTGTTCGAAGGGGAAATTGGGAAAGGAGATATATGACAAGTATTTTGACAAAGAATGTATAAAATGTTTTGGAGAATATCAGCAAAGCAAGCTATAAATGTGAATTCAAATTTGAAAGAAAAAAAATCCCAAATGAAAAAGATAGAGGCCTGTGGTAGAGACAGATTACTAAGAAACTAACAAATTGAGTTATTGAACAGTGAAACCAAGGAATAGGTAAGGGTAACAAAGTAGAAATGAGTTGCTTTTAGAATATATAGCCTTTTGAATCCCATGCTAACCTTTCCAAAACTTGATTCTCACTTTCAAACTGAAATAATAGAAACTCAATTTAATTCAGTCTCATTAGGGCTCACAGCAATAATAGGTAATTACTGATATCTTTGTGTTTAGTTTGATTGATGTCTATAGCCCAAGGCTATGCAATTGGTCCTTAGCCTGTCTTTACAAATGACATAGAAGTAATTCAGAATTCAGAGCAAAGATGGATGATTAATGTGTCCCTTATCAAAAAGACCCAAGTAGTTTGCTATTATCTGTAAGTTTCTCATACTAGTCTCATCATAAATATAGGGAAAACTAAGGTTGAAAGAGAAATGAATAACTTTTTCACAGTGAGTGAAAATTAGTGATACAGGTTCTGAATTTGTAAATCAGCTAGCCTGTCTACTGATTTCCAGCGCTGATGGTTTCTCACAGAGGTGGGCTGAATCTGAACTAACCTCAAGAAGCTCCCGTTAAGGATGTGTTCAGGCAGTGCTGACAGTATTCACACTTCCCAGAAGGTCTCTGCTGTGTCCAAGGAAGAATGTGACCAGAAAGAGACTCTTTTCACAGTGATGACCTGAATGCGGTGGTATCGTTGAAACTGCCCACAGGTGAACCCCCCAAAGCAGCAAAAGCCATTAAAGCCAAGCTTGCTGGTTGTTCTGGATCAGCAGCCACTAGGAATCTGCACTGAGAAGTGTGGTGTCCTGCAGGGTTCCAGTGGATCAGACCAAATTTTAGTTACTGTTTCAGGTTTTTGTTTTGCTTTGTTTTGTTTTGTTTGTAATCTGACTTTAATCTATGCAATCCAATCCACAGCTAATTTATTCTTAACTCATTCCTGCTCAGACCCCAGGAAACCTCTGCATAATTCAGACACTGCTGGCCCCTTCCTCCAAGCAAATCACTGCGTGGGGGAAACCTGAAACCTTTCCAGCAGACCGAGCGCCTGCAGGGTGCAGAAGCGAAGGAATAGGGAGATTAAGCAATTTGCCATGCAAATGCACCATACCAAAGAGGAAGCCAGTGATGAAAGTTCCGGAGAAAGCCAGCATCAGTGTCCCAGCACGGAGCCAGCGTTGGTGGCGTCCCAGGGCCTCCGCGGAATCTCTGTCCGGCAGTGCATTCCACATCTCTGGCAACTGGTTTTTCTCAGCAGTTCTCCTGTAGCTTTACTGTAGAGATTCTGCGGGCTAAAATTTCCTCCCACTAATATTCCCCTGAGAAATAAAGTCTCTCCTAAGACTTTCTCCGCCCCAAATTCTGGCGTACTGTGAACCAGTTGTAGTTAGGGTAAATGCCTGCTAAAAGATAATCCGGCTTCTTTGGAGGGACACTTCACAGTTTCTCTTTGAAATTTTACTGACAGGGCTAAATAGAGAGATAAACAACAATATCAGAAAGTAAAGATAACTTGCCAAATAGTACAGCCTGTACTCAGAAAAGTATTGCAGAGTCCTTATCCTTGCTTAATGATCCGTACTGACTTCAACAAACTTTGTTTGAGGAATGTGAGAGACTTAGTCCTGAAGAGCCAATACACACATGAGTGAGCACCCTTCATTTCCTGACAATTTCTCTTTCTGTTAAGCCAGTGCTTAAGTCTCTGTTGAAATATCTTCCTGATGAATTCCAACTCTTCTATTTTTTTTGACATCTGAAATACATGCCTCCTCCCCACGTTATTTGTACATAAGTAGGTAAATTAAAATGTGACCTGAATACCATCTTTCTTAGTGCAGGAGTAATAGATTCAGATAGAAATACTGAGTAAAGAAAATATGTTACCTTAATTGCACATCTTTTTTAGATCTTCTTTTGAGTGTTTTGGATAAAACACAGGATCTACAAACATCTAGCCCAGACTCTGAACACCAAGAACACAACATTAGAATTAATGAAGTCATTTACATCTGTAGCAGCTCAATGGAGCCATCTATGGCAGCATGAGGAGTTTCTTAATCATTATGAAGCTAGATCCTGGTAAAACTGGATCATTGGCTTTTAGACAGAAAAGACTGTCAAAATATGTTAATAAAAGGCACAATTCAGATTTATTAAAGGAATTTTCTAATTTAGAGTTTTAAACACCAGGTTTAAAAGAATGGAGAATTCCTAAAACAAGGTAACATATACCTCAGCATGGGTGTGGGTTCTCTAATCAAATTGTAATTTCTTACTTCAATGCAATATATGCCATTTAGATAGATTTTGAAGCTATAATCTTTACAGTTTTACTAGAAACCCTAAATGACATAATAGCTCATTTTCTGCAGTCCACCTGAGAGAATTTTGATTGATGATAAAGTTACAGTATAGGTCAGCAGGATACAGGAAGTTAGAATATCTTTGTAAACAGAATCAATTGGTTTGTTTCTGTGATTCTCAGATGATATAAGTATTTAATCCTTAGTCTGGGTCCTTGAAACTAAATAGCAAATAGCCACAAACCTCTATATGAAAAAAAAATTCATTTTTATTGACAGAAACCTCACAGCAAACATTAATTGTATGGAAATCCTTGCTTCTCAGCTGGTAAGAGATATGATCAGATTGCAGGATGAGGTGTTCTTTCCCCCTCTTATGTCCCCATACTTGTTGAGTATTCTGCCTCATGAACAGACATGCATCAAGTCCTTCAGTTCTATAGGTTCAGCTCCTTACTTTACCTAGTCTGAAAGCTAGTCTTATCACGAAGGACCAAATGATGGCATGGACCACACACCTGTCAAAATCTTTATTGCCTCAAATTTTACTGAGTTAGGTTTTCTGACTGTCAGGACTTTGATGTTACACAGAGAACACTGGCTAACCCCTTCTGCGACTGTATTAAATTGATTCAATGGAAATGAGAGGAATGCAATTATTTTAGCTAGTCAGCATTGGAGTGATGGTAAATCTACTCTTATTCTTCAACTGAAATGATCTAAAATTCTTTTGAATCAGAAGCACACTCTCATTACATGAACTGTAGTGACTGGCCTAAAACTCAGAGAGACCCACCTGCCTGTTCTGCCACATCTGCCTGTAAAGGAATTTTTCATAAATAACCCTTGGAATTAGACTGGTAACAAGACTCAGAAAACTCAAAGTCGTAACATCCCACCATTGTCAGATTAATTCTCCAAAACATCTGCACTACCCTTTTAATCTCCCAACTCAGAATTCTTCAATGCTTCCCAGTTAACTATAGAGTGAATCTGAATTCTGGAACAATGCACAAAGGATGTCTACACTTTGTGCCCTCTCCAACAGTTCTTCCACTAAGTGCCATGCATTTGTATGCTAATTCTTTACTCTTGAACATGTGACTCAGCCATAGAACAAAAATAATAATAGGCTCTGTAAAATTCTGGTATAAGAAGGGTTACTACAAAATTCTGGCCCCTATAACTGAATCTTTGGATAGGCAACATACTGCACCCTCCTCTTTCAACACAAAAGTATTAAAAAGTAACTATTTACCATCTATTTTTTTTGAAGTCTTTTTAAATTCAACTTCACACACATATTCAGCAATAACCTTTGTTTAAAACTATATTATGTTCACTAAGCTTGAATCAAATGAATGTCTTGAGAACAGAAAGAAATATATTCCAAACAACAAAATGAGATAGATGCCCATACAGGAAAGAGTGTTGTTTCACAAATTCAAAAGGATAATATCAATTGAAATGAAATATGGGCTATATAACCATTTTACACACTTAGGCCAAAGTGTTATCTTTGTCTGTGGGATTCAGTTCTCAGGGAAAGGGGCAAACTAACTCATTTTGTCTTATCTCTTATTTTCAGTAAAGAAACCTTGCTTTTGAAAACATTTTAACATAATAAAAAAATGCATCTTTTCCAGAAATGCATGGACTTTATTTTCATTTCAGATTCAAAAACTGGTGCATGAAGCCCTGAGTATAGGACTACAGAGCTGCCCAGTTATTGCTGGTGGGAAAAGGTGCTTATTGCAGGAAATATTAAAAAAGTGAACCCACCAACTCTGTGGGGCAAGGCCATACTCCGGTGCTCCTGCCACCACCTCCAACTCTCTGGAGCTAGTCCCGCAGCATCTGCGTCCCTTGTCCTGCAAACCACTAGTTCCCTCTCTGCTATAATCTCCTGTAACCGGTGTTCCCACACTCAAGACTCTTAAGCTATAGTTAACCAATTAGATTTATGTATAAATAAAATCATAATTTATAAGATGACAATACACAATTTCTGAGCCAATTGATAATGATAAAGCTTTAACCCAATTATTCTAACCTTTTGATAATACCACCTCAGCCTCCATTCTCCTTCCCTCTTCTCTTGAGACCTCTCTGTCTCTTCCTCTCTCTGCAACTTTTAGCTCTGCCTCCCTTTTCCCTGTTCAATCACAGACTTCCTCTGCACTAATGTAATTGGACAGGTGCTAGCAGGACATTCAGATGCTATGGACACAGTCTTCTCTAGATGGCTGAGAGCCTAGGCACTGAGCCTGAAGCCAGTGACCATCATTGTTGCCAGCTGGTGCTGATGGCATCTAGTATTCCTGACTTATCATGGCAATCAGGATAATCTGTAGGGCAACATGGGAAATGAGAAGGCGGAGACTTGCTGCATTTCAATGTTCAGCTGAGACTCACCAGCCTTGAACACCATGATGTACAGCACACCCACATTCATGCTCTCATTTTGTAGTTGTTCACACTGTTTACTTGATTTCTATGCCTGTTCCTTGAAAAATACAGGTGTAGTTCAGTTTTGAGCTCCTACTAGTAGGGCCAAACTCCAAGGTACTATAGCCCCCATCTCCATCCTTGTCCTAAGCTCATCACAGAATCTGCTGCCATATCCCCAGCTGTATATTTCCTGACACTAATCTTTGACACATGCGGAAAATTATTATAGTAATCTCTGGTCTGTTTTTCATTTGTAAATACAATATTTTCACTCTCTAAACTACTCACTAAATAAGATACTTGTAGAAATTTCACATTTTAATAACTGAAGAAAACTGAATAAAACAGAATGTAGGGGCATAGATACAACATAATATATTTTTTAAGATTTATTTATTTATTGTTCCATGTAAATACACTGTAGCTGTCCTCAGATGCATCAGACAAGGGCATCAGATCTCATTATGGATGGTTGTGAGCCATCATGTGGTTGCTGGGATTTGAACTCAGGACCTTCAGTAATGTAGTCAGTGTTCTTACCCACTGAGCCATCTCACCAGTCCCTACATAATACATTTTTAAAGTTACCTAAATTCTTCTTCATCAATTGTTTTTGAGTTACTTCCCTATCACTTTTAATTATTTTCTATTGAATGTCTATGAAATTAGATATTATAATGGCTATTCAAGTTTACTTCTTATCTCTCTCTGTTTTGAAAACATTTTTTCTAGCTAGCCCTTTACTCAGAAATTATACTGTCTTTTTTCTGAGGTGTGTTTCTTGTATGAAGCAGAATAATGGATCCTGTTTTCATATCCATTTTGTTAGTCTTGTGCTTTCTTGTTGTCTATTTTAGGTTTCAGTTTTACTTGAAGTATTTTCTGTAGAGCTGGATTTATGGATAGATATTGTTTAAATTTGGATTTTTCTTGGAATATCTCCTTTTCTCCATCTATGGTGATTGAGACTTTTGCAGGGTATAGTAGTCTAGGTTGCCATCTGTGGGTTTTTTTTTTTTTAAGGATTATAAGACATCTGTCCAGGCCCTTCTAGATTTAGAGTAGCTGATGACAATTCTGGTGAAATTATGATATGTCTATTATGTGTTATTTATTCATTTTCCCTTGGACATTTTACTATTCTTTATTAGTTCTATGGATTTATTGTTTTGATTATTATGTGGCAGGAGTATTTTCTTTTCTGGTCCAATCTAATAAGTGCCTTGTAAGCTTTTTGTATATTTATAGGCATCATTTTCTTCAGGTTGGGAAATTTTCTTCTTTGACTTGGTTTAAAATATTTCCTAGTACTTAGAGCCAGGACTCTTCACCTTTTTATATTCCTATCATTCTTATGTTAGCTCTTTTCATACTATCTAAGATATTCTAGATGTGTTGTGTCAGGAATATTTTTGGCTTAGTATTTTCTTTAACTGATATATCAATTTTTTTCTATTGTAGCTTCTATGCCTGACATTTTCTCTTGCATCAATCTTATTGTGTTGGAAAGGTTCTGTAGACCAGGCTGGCCTCAAATTCAGAAATCCACCTGCCTCTGCCCCCAAGTGATGGGATTAAAGGACTGTACCACCACCACCCAGCTTGATTTCTTTGATTTCTTAATCTTTGCCTTCATCCCTTATTTCATTAAACTGAAGTTATTTATTTTTAATAAGATTGAAATATTCTGTTTTTTTCTCTTTTGTTCATGTGGCCAGCTTTAATCCATCGTATCTGATAAGTAGTGAGTTATTTCAATTTTATTTAGTTACCTTTAATTTTTACAGTCCAGTCATTACCCTCTCTCGATTTGTCCTCCCACATATCCTTATCCTAATCCTCCTCCTTCCTATCCCCAAGAGGATGCCTCCTGACCCAGGCCTTCCCATTCCCTGGGACTTAAAGTATCTACAGGGCACCTCTACTCCCACTAAGGACAGACCAAGCAGTCCTCTGCTATATATGTATTGGGGACCTTGGACTAGTATGCTGCATGATTGGTGGCTCAGCATCTGAGAGATATCAGGGGTCCTGCTTAGTTGAGACTGCTGGTCTTCCTACGGGGTCACCATCCTCTTCTAATTCTTCCAGACTTTCCCTAGTTCTAGCACAGGGGTCCCCCTTTTCAGTCCAATGGTTGGGTGTAAATATCTTCTTCTTTTTCAGTCAGTTGCTTATCGGGCCTCTCAACAGACAACCATGCTAGGCTCCTGTCTGTAAACACATCAAAGCATCAGTAATGGTATCAGGTCTTAGAGCATCCTCTTGAGATGCTGGGCCTGTCACCAGACCTCCTTTCCAGCAGTGTTTTCTCCATTTTTATCTCTGTAATTTTTTAGACAATTCTAACTCAGAGTTTTTGACTATGAAATGGAGTTGCCATCTCTACTGGATGCCATGTCTTTCTGCTGGAGGTGGACTCTATAAGTTCCCTCTTCCAGTATCTGATTATGTTCCCCTTTTACTCTCCCGCTACCTTCTCCCACCCAGGTCCTTCCTTCCCTCTGCCTCTTGTGTTTGCTTTTTTCTTCCTCCCAAGTGGGATTGAAGCATCCTCACTTTGGCCCTTCTTCTTGTTAAGCTACTTGAGTTCTGTGGATTTTATCAGGATAGTCTGTACGTTTTTTGGTTACTATATACTTATTAGTGAGTACATACTATGCATATCCTTTTGGATTACCTTACTTTGGATGATATTTTCTAGTTCCACCCATTTGCCTACAAAACTCAGGATGTCCTTGTTCTTAAGAAATGAATAGTACTCCATTGTGTAAATGAACCACATTTTCTGTATCCATTCTTCTGTTGTGAGACACCTAGGTTGTTTCCAGCTTCTAGTTTTAATCATTACTTACTGAGTTTCCTCAGGGATTTTGTGTCCATAGCATCTGCAGTTTACATATTTATATTTCAGGGTATGTATCTAGAAATCATAGGTATGTACATATTCCATCTTGGAAAACTATGGTTGGCCAAAGTACTAATGTGCAGC
Source organism: Mastomys coucha (assembly GCF_008632895.1). Lineage (NCBI taxonomy): Eukaryota > Metazoa > Chordata > Mammalia > Rodentia > Muridae > Mastomys > Mastomys coucha. Next base: position 75,758,542 of record NW_022196904.1, read on the forward strand.
CTTTACAAGCCAGGTTTTTGAAAATCTTGCTTCTCCATACCTTTACCAAAGTGCTTTTGTTTCCCTTGTAACAAATGAAACAAAGAAGTTTCTTCAAACTGTACTACACATTTAAAATGTTTTTTTGTACTGATTATATTTTTAGTTTTCTGTTTTTTTTTTTTTTAACTGGGAATATTATTTTCCTTTGGTTTTTATTGTGGAAGGTTTTGTATTTAATTTTGTCTATAATTTTGTTATTAATTTTATTCAGTAATATGGTATTTTTATACTTACCTTACTTTTCTCTTAACTTAAAATATGTAAGAATTGATATGTGAATGAAAAGTGGTCATTTTTACTCATATTAAAATTTTTGAAGTATTCATGATTCACAAAACCATTCACTATATGGAGTTGTTACAGAGGTCTATTTTTAAAAGTACCAAAAGAAAAGTGTCAATTGAAAGAAAGACAAGTCCTTTGAAATATTATTGAAAAAAGAAAACAAGGAAGAAAGAATCTATTGATTCCTTAAATAGTAGAATACAGACAGAATGTCAAGGATACTTGCCATTTAAAAGCACCCTGACATCAACACACAGCACTTTGAAACTGCTCTAATTTGTTTGGAACATAAAAAGTACTATCATGCAGAAACAGATTAGAAGAAATGTTAGAAAAAAATATCACCATTCAATATCTTTTGACATTAAGGAAATGAATGAAAGCCACATTGAGATTCCATCTCTGCCACAGAAGGGCTACTCTCAAGAAAACAAATGACAAGTGCTGGCAAGAGCATGGGGAAAAGAACTTTTACTCACTATTGGAATATAAATTAGTCTCCCATTGTGGAAATCTACTAAAAGTGGAACTACTATTTGACCCAGCTATACCATCCATGTGCATTGCTGCAGTGTAAAATGTGCCATTGGAGACAAGAGTGGGTAATGAGGGATGACTATGACTATAGTATGTGTTTTCTTTTTAATATACATATGAGAATGTGAAAAGAAAATATGTTACTTTCAAAAGAATTTTCTGACATATAACTTCATCTAGCTCTATGTATTTACAGAAAATTTCATTTAACTTTAAAGTAATAAGCCTGGGCTGTGTTGGCTACATTTCTTTGCTTTTTAATGCTAGACTTATAACATGTATATTTAGAAATTTTACTTTGTGATCCTCTCCAAGATTTCTATAAGTGAGTAATTTCCTTCATTCTCATATTTGTTTGATACCTGTAAGGACATGTACACCATTTCTGTTTAGGAGTTCAGGCAAAATGCCCTAGGACTGCTGACACCAGAAATATTAAAACAGTAATTGTGTGGAAATTTATAAAAGCCTGAAATCTTACATGGAATTCTTTGGGCACAGTCCCAAGTCTGAATTCAGGGGTGACTACTGTTTACCTATTCATGATTATTCAAGTTTGGAATAAATAGTAAGAAAAGTCAAATCACTTTAAAATATGTAACCACTTCATTGAATTTGTAGAAGCATTACTCAGAAAATCACTTAAAAACTACATGGTACTATGTAGATGCATTCATACCCTTACTTCAAAAGACAATGACGAACATTACTTACAAATAGTTACAAAGACTGAACATGTTATCTAATAAAATGGACATTGATACATTGCCCAAGGAAACATTATGTTTAAATATCAATATTTTTCATATTGACTCTATATAAATATTTCCCTTTCTTACAAACATAGACACTGAGTTAGAGGATAATGCAATACTTTGTAGAAATATAGAGATCAATTATGGTTTCTTAAGGCTTTTATAGAAAAAATATATTTAACTTGTTTCAGTGTTTAGATTGTTGAACCTAATCATCTATGACATTCAGCATACCTTGCAAGAAATTATTCTCAAAGGAGGCTCAAAAACTTAGCATCCATTTTAGACAAAATGGAATGATGCTTTGATCTGATAAAGTACAGTGTTCTACAGACTGGTCAAATACATGAATTCTCAGCTACAATTTCATCAGAATGTGAACCAACATGACACTTTCACTATCAGTAACAATTACTCTCAAAACAAATTCTGCCATTAACCTAAAAGTACAGGCCCAGAGGTTCAGTCCATTATCATCAGGGCATGAGCATGTCAGCATCCAGGCAGGCATGATACTGGAGGAGCTGAGAGTTCTACATCTTCCTCTGAAGGCTACTTGAAGACTGGCTTCCAGGAAGCTAGGATGAGGGTCTAAAAGCCCACACCTACAGTGACACAATTCTTTCAACATGGCCACAACCTACTCCTATGAGACCATACCTCCAAATAGTTCCCCCTACCCCCGCCCCAGGGCTAAGAATATTCAAACGAGCACAACCTGTGAGGAAACATAGGAAGTAAGGACTCTGGTCCATTAACAAAGAGATGAGACATGTCCTTGGCATTCTATAATATTCTAGTACAGAAATCAGTGCTGGTTCCCTATCTAGTTCAGCCATCAACCTTCTGAATGTCTTTGTGTGGTAGTAATTTTTCTCTGTGCACACTACTTTTGGGATTGTATAGTTCTGATCCTCTATAATTGAATTATATATTTATGCTCCTATATAGCTTTTTCTCCAGGTCTATGTCTGTGAGCTATAATACAATGTGCTAATAAACAGTTTCTCAATGGAAGGGTAAGTCCTAATTGACAGCATTTGCTGAATAAATTCCATGATGTATGTATTCCTACAATGGCCAGTTTAAAGTAAGTGTGATGTTAAAAAGAACTGCCAAGAATTGCCTTCTTTGAACTGAAAATTCAGAGCAAATTTCAGCACAACACTGTACCAAGCTTGTCCATGGGGGAATAGTTGTTAATTTTAAGTGTTACACTCCTAAAATTCAACCCAAAATCTAGTCAATCAATATATGCCTATTGAACATAACAAAGTGGGTCTCCTATTCAGTTTTACTCATCATTCTTCAGTCCCTACCTGTTATAGGGTATGGCTGCTTTCTACACTGAACTCTCTGACTGGCCCCAAGGACTCGGCTGCTTTTCCCCCAGACTGTACCCTATATAATCTAGACATTGTAGTTCCCTGTCTCTCTTTTGCTCTTTTTGTAACTTTGGACTTTTGACTGCTATACTTAATTCTCCTCTGTCCCTTTCTCTCCCCATCTTTCCACATGATTCAGAGTCATGACCACTCTGGACTCTCCCAGACATGTCTGCCTCTTACTATGCCCTCTCAGATATTTATAATAAACTTACTTGTCCATCATGCCAAAGAACAGTAATGTCATTTTCTTCAATTTTCATCTATCTATGCAGTTCCTTTTTGTGAGTGCCCCATAGCCTCAGTAGTAATGACAGGCCTTGGAACCTCCCCTTGAGCTAGATCTCACTTTGGGTCTGACACTGGACCTTCTTTTTCCCAGGCTCTTCTCCATTTCCATCCCTGTAATTCCTTCAGACAGGAGCAATTTTGGGTCAGAGTTGTGACTGAGGGATGGCCCCTCTCCCTCATTTGATGCTCTGTCTTTCTGGTGGATTCAGGCTCTATAAGTTCCCTCTCCTTATTGTCGGGCATTTCATCTAATGTCTTTCCCTTTGAGTACTGAGATTCTCTCACCTCCCAGGTCCCTGGTGCATTCTGGAGGGTCCCTCTACCCTTTTATCTCCTGAGGCTGCCTGTTTCCATTCTTTCTGCTGGCGCTCAGGGTTTCAGTCTTTTTCCCTCACCCAATACCAGATCAGCTTCCCCTCTTCTTCCCCTCTTCCCTTCCCAGTCCATTTTCTTCCCAGGTCCCTCCCTGCCTCCCCACTTATGATTGCTTTCTTCTCCATCCCAAAAGGGACTGAGGTGTCATCATTTGGGCACTTCAACTTGTTGAACTTTTTGATTTCTATGGACTGTATCTTGGTTATTCTGTACTTTTTTCTTTTTCTTTTTCTTTTTTCTTGGTTAACATCCACTTATTAGTGAGTACATACCATGTATGTCCTTATGAGTCTGAGTTACCTCACTCAGGATGATATTTTCTAGTTCCATCCATTTGCCTGCAAAACTCAAGATGTCTTCATTCTTAATAGCTGAGTAGTATTCCACTGTGTAAATGAACCACATTTTCTGTAACCATTCTGTCATTGGACATCTCTTTTGTTTCCAGCTTCTGGCTATCACAAATAAGACCATTTTTTTTTAATTTATAGGAACATTTGTTTTTACCTATAACATTGTAATTTATTTTATTCAATAACATAATATATTTCATATGTACCTTCCTTTTCTGCTACTTTAAAATGATTAAGAATTGATGTTTGAATGAAATGTCTCACTTTTAATCATATTAAAAATTGTGAAGTGTACATGATTCACAAAAGTATTTTTTATATTGCATTGTAAAAATCTATTTTAAAAGGTAGGAAAAGAAGCAGTGCCACTTGAAAGAAAAGCATGTCCTTCAAAATATTATCAAAAAAGGTAAATAAGGCAGAAAGATTCTGTTGATCCTATAAACAGTGGAATAGGTACAGAATTTTAAGAATGTTTGCCATTAAAAATCAGCCTGAAATCAATACAAATGCCTGAAAACTGCTCCCCTTTTTAGAAACATATTAGAAGAAATATTAGGAAAAATCCATTCAATACTTTATTTATTTATTTATTTATTTATTTATTTTGTTTTTTTGAGACAGGGTTTCTCTCTATAGCCCTGGTTGTCCTGGAACTCACTCTGTAGACCAGGCTGGCCTTGAACTTAGAAATCAGCCTGTCTCTGTCTCCCAAGTGCACGACCCAAGTCCCAAGTGGATTAAAGGTGTGCACCACCACTGCCCGGTCCATTCAATGCTTTAAACATTAAGGACATGAAATCAAAGCCATGGTAAGATTCATTTTAGCCACAAGAAAACTGGGTATATACCCAAAACATGCTCTAACATCTCACAAAGACTCTAGCTCAACTATGTTCATAGCAGCTTTATTCATAAAAATCAGATGGGAGCAGCCAGCTGGGAGGCACAGGCCCCAGGAGTCTCAGGGGACTTGCAGGGCACCAGGGACAGGACAAGCTCTAGTCAGAGACACTAAGAACATCTAACACCAAAAATCAAGAAATGGCGAAAGGCAAACGCAAGAATCCTACCAACAGAAACCAAGACTACTTGGCTTCATCAGAACCTAGTACTCCCACTGAAGCAAGTCCTGGATATCCCAAAACACCAGAAAAGCAAGAATTAGATCTAAAATCATATCTCACAATGCTGATAGAGGAACTTAAGAAGGATACAAATGACTCCCTTAAAGAAATACAGTAGAATACAGGTAAAGAGATACAAGCCATTAAAGAGGAAACAAAAAAATCCCATAAAGAATTACAGGAGATCACAAGTAAACAAGTAGAAGCACTTAAAGAGCAAACTCAAAAATCCCTTAAGGAATTGCAGGAAAACACAAAGAAACAGGTGAAGGAATTGAGTAAAACCATCCAGGACCTAAAAATGGAAGTCGAAACAATAAAGAAATCACAAAAAGAGACAAATCTGGAATTAGAAATCTTAGGAAAGAAGTCAGGAAACATAGAAGCAAGCATCACCAACAGAATACAAGCGATAGAAGAGAGAATCTCAGAGGCAGAATATAACATAGACCACTTTGACAGAACAGTCAAAGAAAATGCAAAAGCAAAAAGACCTTAACCCAAAACATCCAGGAAATCCAGGATACAATGAGAAGATCAAATCTAAGGATAATAGGTATAGAA
>NW_022196904.1:75764388-75778104 GCF_008632895.1 Mastomys coucha
CCCTAAGAGAACACAAATGCCAGCCCAGACTACTATACCCAGCAAAACCCTCAATCACCATAGATGGAAAAACCAAAGTATTCCATGATAAAACCAAATTCACACAATATATTTCCACAAATCCAGCCTTTCAAAGAGTAATAAATGGAAAACTCCAACACAAGAAGGGGAACTACATTCCTGAAAGGACAAAAATGTAATTTTCCAATAAAACTAAAAGAAGATAGACACATGAATGGAGTGCCAGCTCTAACTACAAAAATAACAGGAAGCAACAATTACTTTTTCTTAATATCTATTAATATCAATGGACTCAATTCTCCAATAAAAAGACATAGACTATCAGATTGGGTTTGTAAACAGGACCCATTTTGCTGCATACAGAAAACCCACCTCAGTGACAAAGACAGACACTACCTCAGAATAAAAGTCTAGAAAACAATTCTCTAAGCCAATGGCCCCAAGAAAAAAGCTGGAGTAGACATTGTCCAATAAGAAGACCATATATATATATATATATATATATATATATATATATATATACAGAGAAAGAGAGAGAGAGTGAGAGAGAGAGAGAAAGAATGAGAGAGAGAGAGAGAGAGAGAGAGAGAGAGAGAGAGAGAGAGAGAGAGAGAGGACTTAGCTATGTCAGGCTCATGCAAGCTTCTTGGATGCTCTCTCACTTCAGTCTCTTTGAGCTCCTGTGAGTCCAGGATAAATTGATTCTACAGATTACCTTGTCATATTATTAATATCTCCTGATGTTATAATTCTTGCCCTCCAACTTGAGAAAGATTACTCCTGCTCCATCTAATTTTTGAATGTAGATCTCTGAGTCTATTTCCATAATAGATAATGCTGAATAATATTTCTCTGATGATTCTTATGCTAAGTTCCTTCTATGAGTACAGCAGAACATCATCCAAAGTAATTTCTGTGAATTATTTTTTCCAAAAATGTTTGGAACTAATTTCTGGGAAGGTAACTGTTACATGGTCCCTAGTTGGTGGATATTGAGTAAGAGTCAAGGGTAGGCTTCCTCTTGTGGGTTGCAGTTTAAACTGCACCAGTCGGTGGTTGGCAGCTCTCAAAATATCTATGCCAATCTTACCACACTACAGCTTGGAAGCAGGACAAATTGTAGGTTGAAAGTTTTGTGGCTTGGTTTGGTGTACAAATCCTTCCACTGAAATCTTCTTTGTATAAGAAACATTACTAATGTTTAAATCAAATATCTAACACTAGACATTAATAGTAGGCTACTTCAATATAATACTTTCACCAATTCACAGGTCATCCAGACAAAAAAATAAACAGAGAAATAATGAAACTAACAGACATTATGAATCAAATAAATTTAACAGATACCCATAGAATATTTCATCCAAACAAAAAAGGAATATACCTCATTGTCAGCACCTCGTGGTACCTTCTCCATAATTGACCATATAGTTGGTCAAACACAAGGCAAGCCTGAAATGATACAAGGAAATTGAAATCTTACCTTGTATCTTATCAGAACACCATGGATTAAAGCTGAACAACAACAGAAACATCAGAAAGCCTATAAACTAATGGAAATTGAACAACTCTCTACTCATTGATCTCTAGGTGAGGAAAGGAATAAAGAAGTTAAAGACTTTTTAGAATTTAATGAAAATGAACACAAAACATATACTAATTTACAGGACACAAGGAAAGCAATGCTATTAAGAAACTTCATAGAAATAAATGCCTCCATAAAAATTTAGAAAGCTCTTATACTTGCAATTTAAAAGCACACCTTGAAAGCTCTAGGAAAAAAAAGAGGCAAGTATAGCAAAGAGGAGTAGAAGGAAGGAAATAATCAAAATCAGGGTAAAAATCAATCACTTAGAATCAAAGAAAACAATACAAAGAATCAACAAAACAACAAACTGATTTTTTGAGAGAATCAACAAGATAGACAAACCCTTGGCCAACCTAACCAAAAGGTAGGGTGACACTATCCAAATAAGCAAAAACAAAAATGAAAAGAGGGACTTAACAAGATACACTGAGGAAATTCAAGTAATCATTATTTCTAACTTCAAAACTTGTATTCCATAAAATTGGAAAATCTTACTGAAATGGATGATTTTCTTGACAGATACCTATTACAAATGTTATATGAAGATCACACACACTATTTAAACATTGATATAACAGTTAAAGAAATAGAAGCAATCATCAAAAGTCTCCTAACCCAAAAAAGCCTAGGGCTGGGTAGTTGTTGTGCAGAATTCTATCCAACTTTCTAAGAATAGCTAATACAAACACTCCTCCAATTATTCCACAAAATATAAACAGAAGAAAAACTGCAAAACTCATTCCCTTAAGTCACAGTTACCCTGATGCCTAAACCCCACAAAGCCACAGCAAAGAAATAAAAATTCATATTGATTTCTATAAAGAACATTGATGCTAAAATAATCAGTGAAATACTAGCAAACCAAATCCAGAAAACACATCATGTATTTCGCATATCAGTATTACGCATCATGCAAAATTATGCTTTATACCATGAATTCAGGAATGGTTCAGTATACAAAAATCTACTATATATAGAAACTAAAAGAAATAAATCACATGACCATCTCATTATTTACTGAAAAGCCTGTGACACAATACAACACTCCTTCATATTAAAATTACTAGAGAGATCATGGATATAAGGCATATACATAAATGTATTCAAAACAATATACAGAAAGCTAAGAGCAAACATTAAACTGAATGGAGAGAAACTTAAATTATTTCCAATAAAATCAGGAACAAGACAGGGATGCCTCCTCCCCCCCAATCTTTTCAATACAGTATTTGAAGTTATAGTCAGAGCAATAAGCAACTAAAGGAGATCAAGGAGATAAAATTTGGAAAGGAAGAACTTAATGAATTACTATTTCTGAATATTATATGTAGTATACTTAGTATACTTAGTAAACTTAGGTGAACCCAAAATGTCTAACAAAATCTCCTATAGTTGCTAAACACCTTCAGCAAAGATGCTGGATACAAATGTAACTCATCGAAATCTCAACCCCCTCACCCCCTTTATATAAATGATAACTTGCCAAAAAAGAAATTAGGGAAACACTATCATTGCAATAGTCATGAATTATACAAAATATTCTAGTGTAATTCTAAACAAGCAAGTGAAATATCTATATGACAAGAGGTTCACAGTCCTGATGAAAATAAATCATGAAATTATCATAAAATGGAAAGATCTTCCATGATCCTGAATAGGAAGGATTAACATAGTGAAAAATGGCTATCTGACCAAAGCAATCCATAGATTCAATGCAATCCCTATCAATAACTCAAAACAATGTTTTATAGACTCTTATAACACAATTCTCAAATTCTTATGGAAAAATCAAAACCTCGAATTGGCAACATAATCCTGAACAATAAGAGAACCTCAAAAGGAATCACTATTCCTGGCCTCAAGTTGTACTATAAAGCAATGGTAATAAAAACTGCATAACAATGGTACAGAATGAGACATATTGATTAATGGAATTGAATTGAAGATCCAGAAATAAACCCAATACTTATGGACACTTCAATTTTGATAAAGAAGCCAAAACCTTTAAATAAAAGAAAACAAAGCATCTTCAACAAATGGTGATGGTCTAATTGAGTGTCTACATGTAGAAGATGTGTACAAATTCATTCATATTCATCACTTTTAAAAAAGCTCATGTCCAAGTGGAACTAGGACCTCAAGGTAAAAATGGATACACTAATAGAAAAGATAGTGGGAAATAGTGCTGAACATGTTGGTACAGAAGATAATTTTCTGAAGAGAAAACCAATGTCTCAGGCTCTAATTTCAATAATTTATAAATGGAACCTCATGAAACTAAAAAGGTACTGTAATGGAAAAGATACTCTATTAGACCAAGGCAGGATACTGATTGGGAAAGGATCTTCACAACCATATATGTGACAGAGGGCTAAAATCCAAAATTTATGAAGAACTTAAGAAATTAGATACAAATAACACAACCCAATTTAAAATAGGGTACCAAACTAAACAGAGAATTCTCAACAGAGGAAACCTGAATGGACAGAAACAAATAAATGTTCAAAGTGCTTAACCATTAGGGAAATGAAAAATCAAAACAACTCTGAAATTCCATTTTACACAAGTAGGAATGGCTTAGATAGTACCCTCAGAGCTCCCAGGGTCTCAGCCACCAACCAAGGACTGCACACAGAGGTGTCTGATTGTTGTGGCAGCATGTGTATAGTAGAGGATTACAAGTTCGAACATCAATAGGAGGAGAGGACCTCGGCCCTGTGAAGGTTCTGTGCCCCAGTGTAGGGGAATACCAGGAACAATAAGTAGGAGAGGCTGGGGTGGCAGACATGGGGAGTGGGGAGGAAACAGGGGTCTGTTTTTGTTGTTTTTGTTTGTTTCTTTGTTTTTTGGAGGGGAAACTGGGAAAGGAGAAATTTACATGTAAATAAAGAAAATATCTAATAAAAAATTAAATAACCATTAATGCATTAAAAAAAAACTCAAGTGATAGGACATGCTGGCAAAAATGTGCATCAAGGGGAATAATATTCAATTACTGGTGGGCCTGCAAACTTGTAGAACCACTTTGGAAATCAGAAAACTGGCAATAGTTCAACCTCAAGACCCAGCTTTACCCCTCCTGAGTATATACCATTAAGATCTTCCACCCATACACAGACACTTATTCTACTATGTTCATAGCTGCTTTATTTGTAATAGCTAGAACCATGGAAAAAATCTAGATATCCATCAACTGAAGAATGGATAAGGAAAATGGAGCAGTATTAAGCTATTAAAATCAAAGACATCAAGAATTTCACAAGCAAATAGATGGAACTTGAGAATATCATCTTGAGAAAGGTAATCCAGTCCCAAAAGTACATGAATAGTATGCACTCACTTGTAAATGGATATTAACCTTAAAATACAGGATACCCATGTTACACTCCACAGACTCAAAGAAGCTACACCTGACAGAAGGCACAATCTAGTTTATTTGACTCTAATTTAGAAGGAGGATTAAAATAGGCATAAAATTTAGATGGAGGAGGAAAACTGGTTGGGTAAGGGAACAACGAGGAGGCTGAGAGGTTCAAGATCAGGTGTGGTAAGGGACAAGAGAGATGGCTAGATTATCATGAAAATGAATTGAAATCTGAAACTGACTGCTGTGGGGAATTGGGGGGGCATTTCCTGTACATGACAGTGATCTGGGATAAAGGATATGCACAACATCACAGCATTATGAATATGGAACCTGAAGAGGGCACCTCCAGTAGTAAGGCGGAAAGCTCAGTGGAGCAATAGGGACACAAATCCACACACAAAAGTTTCAACCCAAAATTTTGCCTGTGCAAGAAATGCAGGGATGGGGGATAGAGCAGAGACTAAGGGAATGGCCAACCAATAACTGGCACAACTCAAAACCCATCCAATGGGTCAACACCAATCCCTGACACTATTAAATGATATTCTATTACGCTTGCAGACAGGATCATGTTTTTCTCTGATAGGCTCCACCCAGCAGCTGACTCAGATATATACAGACACCCACAGCCAAAAAGTGGATGGATCCTGGGGACTCCTATCAAAGAATAAGAAGGATTGAAGGCCCTGTTGGGGATAGAAACTCTACATGAATACCAACAGAGTCAACTAACCTGAACCTTTATGGCTTTCAGATTTTTAACTACTGACCAAAGAACACACATGGGTTAGATCTAGGCTGCCCCATATATACGTAGCAGATGTGTAGCTTGGTCTTGATGTGGCTCCCTAAATGGAATAGAGTCTATCCCAAAAGCTGTTGCCTGTACTGGGGACATGTTTTATTTCCTCCCCAACCCCCACAGGGCTGCCTTGTTAGTAGAAGAGGAAGCAATTAGCCTCACAGAGACTTAAAGTGCCAGGGTGGCGGGGATATCTGGAGAGCCTCCCCCATTCAGAGGAGAAGGGGAATTGGAAAAGAGGAAAAGATTGTGGGAGTCAGTGACCAGGAGGGGGACAGTGAGTGTAGCCCCTGTGGTCCCTGAAATTTTTTTTACTAAGAATTTTTTCTCTGCCACAATACTTAGTTTCAATTAACAAAGATTTCACATAACTCAATTCTTTGATGTACTACCTGATCAAAATATCTCTGGATGTACATATGAGTTTTCATTTTGGCTTCAGGTATTGAGTATAACCTGAAATTTAATTGGTAAAATAGAGAAAATTAACCATACTATAAATGTTTTCTTTCTCATTCAATATTACAGCTTGGATATGAGGGCTGCTCAAGTACATAAGTACTATATAATTGTTCTTTAGTTTGGTGCAGTCTGCATGTGGTATGTCTAATGGAGGTTTGTGTTAATCCTATTTTATACCATCCATTCCAATTATAATTCCAAAGATTTTACTATAATTCTTATTCCATTCATCCAATTCATGATCTATTTAATAAAATATCTTTAAAATTTAATTCTAGCTAAATATATCTTTTTAAATTGTATATTTTGGTAATATTGTCAAGGGTCTATGCATTTTTCTTACAACACATTTTGACCATATTCATCATCTCCCCAAAAATCTAGGTTTATATCACTTTCTCTATTAACTAAACTTTGTGTCATTTTCAAAAATTTGCAGACCAATTTATGTTGCCTAAATATATTGGGTGTATCTTCTTGTGCTGTAGCATGTTGACCTTAATTTGGACTATAGTCTTGAAGAAAATATTATCTCCTTGGGGCAAATAGGAGTTGCAAGTAAGTATGGGGTTATGTTCCAAATCCTCTTTTTATGCTGAGATATGATCTGGCTTAGGGTTCCACAGGATTTTTTATACTATTGATGCTACTTTAAGTTCACATGTCATCTGTCATTTTTGGTCCAGAATGTATCCTTTTTTGTAGTTAACCATAATTTCTTATTCTCAAACTATTTGTCCCTTTATAATAATAATCTCTGATTTTGGAAGGAGAAAGATATATACATACATGTATGTTCCCACTTGAGTTGGAAATATTGTAGTCCTTTTTCTCCAGTTTGCTTCTCTGTAAAAACATAATCCATCGTAAATACAAGCTTACTAAACTAAGGACAAAAGATGCATTAATCTATGAGTAAAATAATAAGTCATTAGGAATCATCTTCATGCTATAACATACAGCACTTTCATAAAAAGTGAAAATAAAATTCCAGAGAAGAAACAAACATAAATTTGAAAGCCTTTTGAGACAACAATATATTTAATTTTACATATTAAAATTATTAAAATTAAACACAGTCATGGATTAATTGACAAAATCAATTTTGGAGCAAAAACAATACATCTCTTTCCTCTTTCCTATACGGCAGCAAAGTAGGCAGCAGTAAATGTCTAGACAGCAATAACTAGCCTAACTAGAGACTCATCCCATGGGCAAGCATCAATTCCTGGTAGTATTAATGATAGTCTGTTATGCTTACAGACCAGAATATATCATAACTGTCCTCTGAGAGAGCCCACCCAGCAGCTGACTAAAACAGATGCAAAGACCAACAGCCATCTAAAGAATACTCAGTCCCTAAAAGAACACATTTACCCTTCTTCTTTATTAAGATCAAAGATCAATGGAAAAATGGGATCCAGAAAGTTTGTCAGAAACAGAGATAATAGATGACAACAAGGAAGTATTATCTTCTAGACACAGAATGGCAACTTAGAAAACTATGATATAATATATGTAACTCCTGGTAGCACATGTGAGACCATACATTAGCATGAAGAGAAAAACTGGCTACAAAATTGAACTGTATTGGTAAATGTTAGGTGTTTACAAAAGAAGAGATATTTTACCCAAGAATAATTGAACCAATTAGATTATTTACTGTGAAGAACAACACATACAAGAATATTAGGGCCATACAGATTGGTCTCCAAGAAGTTTGTGAAAAAAATGCAAAATTGGATTAGTAGAAAAAGAGGGATGGATCTATGTCTCTTTAATTAGAATAGTCAACTGCTATCCTGTTACTAATCTTGATGGAACCATCTCAAGATGCCTGAAGACTAACACTAAATAGCCATACATCACCATCACTATGTAGATATAATACATACACAGAATATATTACTAGTTTGGAGACATGTATATGATAATTTATGGTCTGAATAAATACTTTACAGAGAAATATATATACAATCCTTTCTTCAAAAAATGAATGAACAATTAAAGACAACATTTGATGACATGATATTTGTATAATTATGACATTTATTATAATGTAAAATTCTTATAATATACAACTATATATAACATTATAAATTATATAATATAATCTATATTATTCCCAAAGATATATTTGATAGACAAAATATCAACACACAAGATTCTACCACAATTTTTCATTGCTTCTATATTCTGAGAATTTTTTATTCTTTACACCAAGTCACATGTGTTAGGTTCAGCTTTAAATTTCATTCATGGATATGATATTAATAACTAGGCACATTTTTGTCCCAAAATGGAAATTCATCTGAACTGATTCATGTGCTGATAAATTCTAAAATAGGGTGCATAAGCACATCCATACCAAACATGTGTTTAGTTCATTATAAATACTAAAATTTAGAAGTTGCACATGCACAACAAATGGTAAAAACATTTTATTGTTTGTTTTTTCTGAGACAGGGTTTTTCTTTGTAGCCCAGGCTGTCCTGGAACTCACTCTGTAGACTAGGCTGGCCTTGAACTCAGGGTAAAAACATATTAAATTAAGTGTAATAGGTATAGTATTTTCTGACACTATTATAAAATATTATAAAAATATTAGGCTTAGAGCCTACCCAGCTTCCTTCAAGAGTACACATTCACCTCATCTTCATATCCCAGCCCACAAATATAGTTAATGTCCTCTGCTTTACCAGAGGTGATGCATGTTCTCAGAACAAAGATAAGACCTGTTCAGAGACCACCAACACTCAGTCAAAATCTGTCTAGCTTCTTCCAACAGCACCCTTTTCTCTCAGCTTCAAATCTACATGGCTCTGGATTCTTGTTGAAATATTCTATTCTACCAGAAGACACACTGGATCCCTGAACTTCAAGCAAGACTCTATCCATAGAACCCAATGTTTCTTCATAGCATACCTAGCTTTCTCCAACAGTACCTTCTCCACTTGTCTCCACATCTTGGCCCACAAACCCAGCAAAAGCCCCTTATTCTATCAGAGACCATGCTAGTATTCAGATCTTCAAATATCATAGCACTACTCCAAAATCCAGAGACGATACAAGTACTGAGAACCAGAGAAATCCCAGGATCTGCCAGAGTCTTGCTGATCCAGAGCCCCAGGACCTCAAAAACATGAAGGAGTCTTGGTGAGGATACATTTTGATGGTGACAAAAATGTCAAAATTCTAGGACCAGACTGATGATTCATTATAATCATTGATGTTCATTGTAATAATCATTTGCAAGAGAAGAGGTGTGCACAAAGGGATATCCTTTCAGATATGATGTGATATAGCACAGCTTTCATGATCTGATGTTTTATGTGCTTTTATTGGTGTTACTATTGGTGAAGTTCTTTATTTGTTTGTGTTATATTTTTGGACTGAGGTTGCAATTGTAAAGGGCTGAAATGAGGGAATGGGAAAATGAGTATGACTGGGGTATATGATGTTAAATTCATAAGGAATAAATAAAAATGTAAAAAAGTCTTTAAATCTCATACATGAAATTATAAACATTAAAAAATTGAAGACTTTGTCCCTGAACAATCTGCTCTCCCCACTTCTCTGCCTACCTTCACAAGACCCATGGACCTTTACGAGACCCATAGATCCTGAACCATACAGCTTAAATTCCCTTACCCAACCAATATTTCATGTTTGCTTAGTCCTCTGGGAAATGCCAAGCAGTGCTGACTAGCATGCCATTCTCCTGCTACCATTCTACCCACATTCATCAGACCTGCGGTTCCTGAACCATACCTATGGATACTGAAACATTTAGAGCTGCTGCTCTAGAACCAGACAACCAAAGTATGCCTGCTAAACCAGGACAATTGATGCTAACATTCCTTTCAACACCCACTAAAACAAGAACATTCAGGGACAAAGCCTTCCAGATGGTTAAATGTAACCCTCCTGGCAACCCTCCTGGCTTGAGAGCTGATTCTTCAGACCCTGCCTACCTCTCATAACCACACCTCTCTGCCCACCTCCTGTTATTTGCCACGCCTCACTCCTGGTTCCAGTTACATTTGAAGTCACACCCCCAGAGACTGAATAAGAAGCTGCTGATTGGGTCAGCATGCTGACGAACTTGGGGGAGGGGTTTTGCCTCACCTATTCTACCTGTTGGCTTGTAACAAAGAGATCATTAAATGCAAGATGGCTGGGTGATCATACCTCTTGAGTGCTGTCTAATTTTTAAGGTGCCTTCCACGTGGGTAAGATTAATTATGGCTAGCCAATTTTCTCCTGACTCCATATTTCCAGAAAACCCTTCCCTATGGTTACCACTGGACAGTAACAGTTAAAGGCCCAAAATACATTTCACAGACCACATGAAGTTCAAATAGAAGGAAGACCAAAGTGTGTATGCTTCAGTCCTTCATAGAAGGGGGAACAAAAAGCTCAAGGGAGGAAATACAGAGACAAAGTGTGGAGTAGAGACTGAAGGAAGGGTCATTCAGGGAACGCCCCACCTGGGGATCCATCCCATATGGACACCAAATGCAGACACTATTGTGGATGCCAAGAAATGCTTACTGACAGGAGCCAGATATAGCTGTCAACTTGGAGGCTCTGCCAGAGCCTGATAAGTACACAGGTGTATTCTCACAGCCAACAACTGGTCTTAGCATGGGGTCCCCAACGGAGGAGTTAGAGAAAGGACTGAAGGAGCTGAAGGGGTTTGTAACCCAATAGGAAGAACATCATTATCAATGAACCAGACCCTACAGAGCTCCCGGGGACTAAACCACGAATCAAAGTATAGACATGGAGGAACCCATGGCTCCAGCATCATATATAGCAGAGAATGGCCTTGTCAGACATCAATGGGACAAGAGGCACTTTGTCCTGTAAAGGCTTGATGGCCTAGGAATGTGAGGGCGGGGAGGCAGGGGTGGATGGGTGGGTAAGGGAACACCCTCACAGAAGTCAGGGAAGGGGGAATGGGATAGGGGGCTTCCTAGGTGGGATGAGGAACCTGGAAAGGGGATAACATTTGAAATTTATATAAAGAAAATATCCAATAAAAAAGAACATGATCTACAAAATCAAGGGCAATAAGACAACTTTAGAGCACAGCTATCCTACAGCACAAAGCCCTGATTATCATAACACAACTGAAGTACAAGAAAATTACCTTAAATCCAATCTTATAAAGATGATAAAAGCCTTTAAAGAGTGAATGAATTCATCTCTTAAGATATGCATGAAAATACAGTAAAACAGTTGAAGATAATAAATAAAACCTCAAAACCTGAAAATGGAATAGAAGAAATAAAGAAAACACAAAGTGAGGGAATGCTGGAAATAGGAAACCTAGGGAAGAGAAGGAGAACAAGAGATGCAAGGAATACTAACAAAATATGGAAGGTCGAAGACAGAATCTCAAGCATAACAGGTACAATAGGAGAAATTGATTCATCAGTTAAATAAAATGTTAAATCTAAAAGTGCTTAACACAAAATGTCCAGGAAATATGGGATACCATGAAAAGAACAAACCTAAGAAGAGTAGGAATAGAAGAATCTGAATGTTCCAACTAGAAGGCCTAGGAAATATTTTCAGCTTAACCTTGGCAGAAAACTTTGCAAACATAAAAAATAAATGGCAATAAACATGCAAAAGGCCTATAGAACACAAATTAGACTGGACCAGAAAAGAAAATACTCATACCATATAATAATCAAAACACAGAATATACAGAACAAAGAAACAGAAGTATTGGAAGTAGGTCTTCTTTGAAGATCTCATAGATTCTGCACTAAAAAATATCTGGTCCAGGGCCTTTTTTTTTTTTTTTGGTTGGGAGACTTTTAATGATTACTTCTATTTCCTTAGGGATTATGGGACTATTTAGATAGTTTAGCTTAGCTTTGGTACCTTGTATGTATCTAGAAAATCATCCATTACAACTAGATTGTCCAGTTTTGTTGAGTAGAGGCTTTTGTATTAGGATCTGATCATTTTTGGAATTTCTTTTTTTTTTTTTTTTTTTTTTTTTTTTTTTTTTTTTTTTTTTTTTTTTGAGACAGGGTTTCTCTGTGTAGCCCTGGCTGTCCTGGAACTCACTCTATAGACCAGGCTGGCCTTGAACTCAGAAATTCGCCTGCCTCTGCCTCTCAAGTGCTGGGATTAAAGGCGTGTGCCACCACTGCCCGGCAATTTTTGGAATTTCTTAAGATTCTGTTGTTATCCCTCCATTTTCATTTCTTAATTTATTAATTTAAATATTGTGTTTTTGACCTCTGGTTGGTCTTGCTAAGGGTTTATCTATCTTGTTGATTTTCTCAAAGAACCAGCTCCTGGTTTTGTTGATTCTTATTTCTACTTGCTTGATTTCAACCCTGAGTTTGACTATTTCCTGCAGTATATTCATCTTGGGTGTATTTTCTTCTTTTAGTTCTAGGACATTCAGATGTACTGTTAAGCTGCTAGTGTATAATCTCTCCAATTTCTTTATGGAGGTGCTCAGAGCTATGAGTTTTCATCTTACTACTGCTTTTGTTGTGTCCCATAAGTTTGGGTATGTTGTGCCTTCATTTTTATTAAATTCTAGAAAGTCTTCAATTTCTTCATTTCTTTCTTTCATGACCAAGTTATTACTGAGTAGATTGCTGTTCAGCTCCCATGTTTATGTGAGCTTTCTGTTTTTGTTGTTATTGAAAACCAACCTTAGTCTATGGTAATCTGTTAGGATGCATGAGATTGTTTGAATCTTCTTGTATTGGTTGAGACTTGTTTTGTGTCTGATTACACATTCAATTTTGGAGAAGGTACCATGAGGTGCTGAGAAGAAGGTATATTCTTTTGCTTTAGTCTGAAATGTTCAGTTGACATCTGTTAAGTACATTTGGTTCATAACCTGTAATAGTTTCACCGTGTTTCTGTTTAGTTTCTTTATTCATGATCTGTGTCCATTGATGAGAATTGGGTGTTAAAAACTCCTACTATTGTTGTGTGAGGTTCAGTTAATGCTTTGAGCTTCACTGTTTCTTTTACAAATGTGGGTGCCCTTTCATTTGGGGCATATATGTTCAGAACTGAGAGTTCCTCTTGGTGGATTTTTTCCTTTGATGAGTATGTAGTATCCTTCTACTTCTTATTTGATAACTTTTGGTTAAAAGTCTAGTATATTGGATACTAGAGTTGCTACTCCTGCTTGTTTCTTGGGACCATTGGCTTAGAATTTTTTTCCAGCCTTTAACTCTGAGGTAGTGTCTGTCTTCGTCACTGAGGTGCTTTTCCTGGATTCAGCAAAATGCTGGGTCCTTTTTCCAAATCCAACCGGTTAGACTATGAGTTTTTATTTGGGAATTGAGTCCCTTGATATTGAGAAATATTAAGGAACAATGATAATTGATTCCTGTCATTTTTGTTGTAAGAGTTTGAATTATTGTGGGAGCCCTGCTGGGCTCACTAAAGAACTCAAAACCGAAACCAGAGACTTAGCTCGCTGGG
>NW_022196904.1:75784210-75803284 GCF_008632895.1 Mastomys coucha
ACCTCAAGTTCCCGTTCGTGGAGCTCCCACGAGATGAAGTGAAGCTGTGGGCCGGCTTCCTTCAAATTATGTTTGTGTTGTTCTCTTCTTTTAGGTTTCTTGAGAGAAGATTAGTTTCTTGCTTTTTCTAGGGTGTAGTTTCCCTCCTTGTATTATAGTTTTTCCTCTATTATCCACTGTAGGGCTTGATTGGTAAAAAGATGTTTACATTTCATTTTGTCATGGAATATCTTACCTTCTTCCTCTATGGTTATTGAGAGTTTTACTGGGTATAGTAGAATGGGCTGGCATTTTTGACATCTTTCCAAGATCTTCTGGCTTATAGAACCTCTGTTGAGAAGTCTGGTTAACTCTGAAGGGTCTCCCTTTATATGTTACTTGACCATTTTCTGTTACTGCTTTCTATATTCTTTCTTTGTTCTATGCATTTGGTGTTTTAGTTATTATGTGAAGGGAGAAATTTCTTTATTGGTCCCATATGTTTGGTGTTCTGTAGGCTTTGCCAGAGACTGGTCAACAGAGAAGCAGATGCACACAGCCTATCATCAAATTAAGCCTGGGGAACCCAATGGAGAAGTTAGGGCAAGGACTGAGGGAGCTGAAGTTTTGTAAACCCTATGAAGAAAAACCATATCAACCAATCAGACCCTTCAAAGCTCCCAGAGACTAAAACACCAACCAAACTGTACCCATAGGAGGATTCATGACTCCAGTTGCATATGTAGCAGAGGATGGCTTTATCTGGCAGAGACTTTATCAGCACCTGACCTATACAGATGCAGATATTCATAACCAACCATCAGACTGATCTTTGGAATTACAATGGAAGAGCGAGGGGACAGACTGCAGGAGATGAGGGAGATTGCAACCCTGTAGGAAGAGTAATATCAACTAACTCGAAAACACAGAACTTCAAGAGACTAATCCACCAACCACATATGTAGCAGAGGATGGCCTTATCTGACATCAATGGGAGGGGAGGCCCTTCATCCTGAGGAGGTTTGATGCCCCAGCTTAGAGGGATACTAGAACGGTGAGGCAGGAGTGGGTGAGTGGATGGAAGATCACCCTCATAGAGTCAAATGGGAGGTTGAAGAAGGGGATGGTATCAAGGTTGTGGAGGGGTAACCAGGAATAGAATATCATTTAAAATGTAAGTGAATAAATAATAAATAAAAAAGTAGCCTTTAAAAAAGGTCAGGTAATATAAAAAGGCAGGCTTGTCAAAATTTCACCTGATGTTTTTCAGCAGAGATTCTATGAAGAAGGACCTGGTCAGATTTTTGCAACCTCTAAAACCTCCACAGATGCTAACCGAGGCTACTAAACTCAGCAAAACTCTCAATCACTACATATAACATTTCAAGACAGATCCAAAAATCAAACAATATCTATCCACAAATCTAGCCCTACACAAAATACTAAAATAAAAACTTCAACCCAAGGAGGATAACAACATACAAGAAAACACTCAAAATAAGTAATCCCATACCAGCAGAAATACATATACATCCCAATCACTGGTCGTGAATATCTCAACATTAATGGAGTTAATTTCCTAATAAAAAAAAAAAAAGACTAACAGAATGGACATGAAAATAGGATCCATAATTCTTCTGCATACAAGAAACACATAGCAATAAAGATAGTTCAGAATTAAAGGCTAGAAAAAAGTTTTTCAAGCAAATGGACTGAAGAAGCAAGCTGGAATACTCATTCTAATATGTAATAAAATAGACTTATATTTGCATGTATATTTAATGTGTTTGTACGTGTGCACATATCTACATGTAACTGTGAAGAACAGGGCCAATGTTCAGTGATTTCCTCAGAGGCTCTTCACTATACTACTGAAACTTTGTCTTTCATATAAGTTGAAGATTGTTCATTATTTTAATATGAGTCATTAGTGTGTTTTAGAGTTTTGCCTTTTTCTGTTTTACCAGAAGAAAAGTTTGTACATGTACACTTGTAGACAGAATATCTTTGTAGAAGAGGGATGAGAAAGACTGTAATAATCAGAGGATCATGCCATTGGTTTTGAGATTGTACATCCTCGTATTGTCAGAAGCTATACCCTTGAAGTCTTACCAACATAAATGCTAAACGGACTGAAAAGAGGGACAACAAGGTCTCAATGCTACATAAATATCTACAGTCTTCTGTGAATGCTGATAGCAGGAGAAATAGTTCTCACCAAGGGAAGTAATTAAAATTTTTTATCCAATACCAAATGGACAGCTCTATAGCCATATATATGTATATATATATATATATATATATATATATATATATATATAATATATTTTAAATTATGCCTTTAATTTGAAAGACAGCATAGTGATATCTGGGTAAGTCATTGCAAGAAGGAAAGGGAATGGGAAAATGATGAAATTATTTTTGTAAACTCAAAATTAAGAATTATTATAATATATATTTTAAATCTTGATAATTCAAACATTAATTTTTGCCATATTCAAATATTTTCCAATTCCTTCTGTTTCTGTCATCTTTACATGTGCACAGATCTTTGTATCATCATTTCTTTTAAACAGTCAAGTTGTATTGATGTTACAATATATAATTTATTCTCGTAAAATTCAGGCAAAAATATAGTTAAGAAAACTGACTCTTCATCCAGTAGTTATTATAAGGAGATCTTCAGCCATATATGGCTTTGTGTCTTACTCAACCTCCAAGCTGTATTTTGCATGGTTTCTTTTGGAATAGTTCTTGTGTGTAGCTGTCACAGAACATTGAGTTAATAGATGTACCAATTCAAGTACAATGTAGTCATCTATAATATTTGTCCTTTAGAGTATCTGCTACCTATTTCATGATCATTACTGAGCCTTTTGCAGTAGTTTGACTGAGATGTAGGAGGTCAGTTTGGGTATGAGAGCTCACAAGCTTTTTATTCTTTACTCTATTACTGATTTTGAGTATGTGTAATTTTAGATATCATTAAGAAGGAAATTCTATTTCTACCTAATTGATGTGGTGTCTAAAATTTCAAATATGGGTCCTTGTACTTGTGTGGCAAGCACTTTATAGGATAGGACAACTCTTCAGTCCCAAAGAATAAACTAGAAGATATTGCTTGGAATTTTAAATCTATATAAGGCACATGGGTAGTCATAATGTAGTTGATAAGAGCTTACATAAAACCATGGAGAACAGTCTATATTAATGGTTTATTATGTTTACAGAGGCAACAGCCAGAGTTTATTAAGTTTATTTTAGACTCATCATAATGACAATCTTATCCATTCTCTGAGCGCAGCATGCTTACAAGCCTTGTTTTAAATTTAATATACCTCAGCATATGTACTGACAAAGAATTCTCCCCTCATTATTTCTATGGATATATAACCTCCTCTATTAAAGCTTATTTATTGAACAAAAATGGAAAGTGTTAGAGCCTCAGAAAATGATTCAGTTTAGTGAGATGCTTATTTTTCAAGATTGAGAACTTTACATGTAGAAAGCAGTTTCATTGAACAGATAGTGGAGTGTAATTGAAGCAAACATTACATATGAATGACTGATTTCAGCATACATGTGCTAATATATATGAACACACAGAATGGATGCAGTTATGTTTTTTGTACAAAGTGAAGATCAATAGAGGTAATATAGAGCATTATTGAGCATACATATATACAACGAATACTTGAAGCTCAAGTATTTCATTCTCCATTCAAATAAGGTTCAGGCTAGAAAAGGCATAAGCAGTAGAAGAAAACCCAACAGCTACTATACAACTAAGTCAGTAATGTGTTTAAACATATTCAAATTTTTAAAACTATGTGCATTATGCAAGTGAGCTATCAACACATATCTGGCAAGCTTTTTGATTTTTTATATGATTCTTACCACAGAAATGTATGGGACGAAGGGGAGATAATTGGAAACTACAAACTATGTGTATGAGACTAAGGGGACCGTATTTAATATGTGTTCCTCAAGGTATAAGGATTTTTTGCAGTAATTTGAACAGATTCAATGTAAGTGGTAGAAGTGATAGATGACTAAAAGAAAACATAATGTTCTAAACACAGCAGAGCAGGTACCAACTTCCAGGTACTGAGGAAGCAAATACAACACCTTGCAAGCCCAAGATTGATTATATCCAAATATTAATATGAGATATGGTTACACAATAGCCCCACTGGTATTCATGAATGGAAATTTTAGACCCTGGAAAAGAAAACAAAAACATTTTTTAAATGAGTTCTCATACAATGACAATTTGACCATATTTCATTTTTCCAAAATGATTTTGGCAGCATAAAGTAATCATGGAGGGATTAAAAAATAAAGGACACACGGTTGGATGGATAGTGAATGTAGGAATAAAAGAATTAGAGAATGGTGTAACTATGATTAAAATGACATGTAAAACTAAATACTATCAAAGAATGGAAATGCAGAATATAAAAGTTTTAACATATATTACATTGTCCATACAATGTAATTCAATAGCTTTAATAAAACACCTAAAGCATCTGAATATCAACATATTTTTGAAAATGCATTCTTACAAATCATATTAATAATAAGCATGATCACTGAGTTATATGCTCAGCCACTAACAATGAGGTTATTTTCTGCCTTATATGATGAAATTTGAAGATTTTCCATGGCAGAGATAATTTGTGCTGTGTAATATCTATGTATATCCACCAGAAAACTTTCCAGAAAGGAAATCACCACAGACAATGACTAACAAAGAATGATTAGAACTGAGTTTAAATTGTATTCAAACTGAAAATAATGCAAGTCATCTGGCATTGTAATGCTGCATTCTTATGGAAATCACTCTTGCATTTAATAGACAGGATTCTTATTCAATATCACAACTAAGGTTCATATACATTAAGGACACTAAAGACAGTGCATAATATACTCTGTGCACTCAGGTTGTTATTTCACCTGTCCTTTAATGAACCATAAAATTAAAAAACAAACTTCCTTGTCTTGGATTTCCCATATCGTTAGCTTTGGTTAACAGTTTATCAATAAAATTAATTTAAAATTATGTACTTGTACTCTTATATGATCCTGATCTAATGTAATTCAATTCATAACTATAAATGCAAGAAACAAAAATTAGACAGAAAGCACCCATATAAAATCAATGTCTACAAGTGTTGAAGACACATAAAGCTATTGCTTACTTTTATTAATCTTTTTATTACTGAGGTTAATTGGGTTAATTTAGATTAATTTACAAGGAATTTGTAAAATTCTTTGGAATAACCTATGGAATCAAAGCTAACTATTACCCATGAGTTCAGAAAAGAAGACTGATGAACTAGGCTCATGAGAAATTATTCCCAAATGGAATCATGCCTGAAACCTCATGTCTGTTTATATAAATGTAACTATAAGGGATACATGGAAGAATAATCATGACCAAAATAATTACCCCTATTTTTACCTCGACATAGGACCTCAGATGCAGAGGCCCAGGACAGAAGGTGCTTCAGAATCCTCCAGAGGCAAATAGTGAACTAAAAAGTAAATGCTGTGAGAACTACATGTGTTCTTTAAAAGTAACTATAGCAATAAAAAGTGATTCCTGGATGTGTTCATGAAAATTTGAAATGTGAGCCTCTATCCTACTCTAGGACATAAATAGAATTTATGTTTTACAGCTGGTCATTTTCTTAATTATGGTGGTTTTATGGTGTAGCTTCCTTTTTTGTTATTTTTGGATCACAATGCTGGTAGATGCTGAGTGAATGAATCCCATTATGGACCTGACTGATAGACATTCTCACAATATGACAATTTCCAACTTAGGGTTTCATGTGATGCTCCTGAGAAACATAATAAAAGCACTGCTTTTGCTTTATTTTGTAAAGGCTACCAGAAAGTGGTCTTTTATTGATTTGCTAATGTTTCTATCATCAGACCAGGTATCCAATGCTGAATATCAAAATCAATATATCTGGCCTTTTAGTTACATATATTGAAAAGATACACAGATTTAGGTCAAATAATATATATGTTATAATTTCAAAAGCAGCTGAAATCACAGAAATCTCAGAAGAAATTGGAAATTATAGTAGAACTATAGGTTGATACAAGGAAAGTGACTATTAGTAAAAAATACCTACTTGTGGTAATATGTAGCATAGAGAAGATAACTCAGTAGTCCCAATAAACTGATATAGATGAGAAAGAATCAGGAGAAATTGAGTAGTTTAAGCAAGAAAATCTTCAGAAATAAATGTGTTATTGTGACTATAACCTAGACATATTATAGGCAAGCTTTGACTTAGATGTCATAGAGAATGTGCTTGTAATTAATTTTTATTCATTTTATAACCAACATTCTGAAAATTGAATCTTCTGAAACTTTCAATATATGTGCATTCATATTCATGAGTTATAGAATGAGAAAAGTCTGGAGAAGTGTTTTAATTACTCCTTAGTTATAAGTAATAAACAAAATAGAAGATGTATATTTCCTATCTAAACTCCTGTATTTCCATTTTAACAATGAAAAGTAAATTATTAATTTAGACACTGTCTACTGAATACATACTGAGTTGCAAAACATTATTAGGTTGTAATTATCATTTTTATTTTTTTCATATGCATGTATGTTCATTACAAAATTAGACAGTTGTATCTAAGTTTCTATAAAGTTTTTTATATTACACTACAAACATGTTTCCAAAAGAGTGTATTTTTCTCTTCCTATATTGTGTCTAAATAATAAAGATGGCTGTATGGCTATTGTAAATTATTTTATCAGCAGTGTTTAGATATTTCTATCATTATTATTAACACACTATCAGCATTGATAAAGCAAGTGAATTTTCAGATGTAGGGTTCGTAAGGATGTTTCCCAAACTTCAGGTTACTGTTTTGCTCTTTTGACAGCATTCCTTTCTTTACAGAAGCTTTTCAATTATGAGCACCCATTTGTCAATAATTGATTTTATTAATAGTTGATCTTATTAATAGTTGAACTGATTAATAGTTGATCTGATTAAGTGGGGGTACATTTTATTAGTTCTTTGAGTGTTATACATTGTATTTTGATTATTTTGGTATTTTTCCTCATCCAATTCTTTGTAAAACTCCCTTACGTACACACTGAATTTTTTAATTTAATTGCAACCTTTCATGACTAATCAATGCTACCCATGTATTTCAGATGTGAGATTTTCCACAAAGTTCTGGCTAACATAAACTCCTAGAGAAAACTATATGTTCCTTTCATTTCAGTTAAAATCTGTACCTAAATGTGGGATTTTCTGATCAACTCCATTTTGATGCCAGCATTTGGTTTGTCTTATCCTTGAACTGTTTTAGCAAGTACATTTTTTTCTAATGCTTTGAGTTGACCTGTATAGGTTCTTTTCCATATCCAGAAGATAACTATTCCTTGTAGTAAAGTTTCACCTTAATCTCTTAAAATATTTACATTTTCCAATGATCCCTGATATTTGGAAGGGAATAAAGTTTACATGTTCCCTGTAGTGCTAATCATTCCTTAATTATCCGTATTATTTCTCCTGTGTGTATATAGTGGGGATATATGGAAAAATAAGATACTTATGACAAAACAGAGCCTTCAAGTTTAAAAATTCACAATGTCATTTCACTTTCATGCTTAGCATAGAAGAAATTGTGATTTGAACAGGAAATACTCATCAGATAAATTTTGACCTTTCTACAGCTTAAAGAGAAATCTCACAACTGATAAATAGACACTCACCAAGCAGATGAGAAAATGTGGCATCATTGATGATGGCAGAATGAAAGCAACAATATTTTATAAATGGAAAGTACTAAATATTTTATAGAAACCATTGACTATAAAACAGTTGTATAAGATAAATGTTAATGTAAATTAAAGTTTATGATTTAAAAAATAAACAATTTTTATTAAAACTAATTTAATTTAAATGGTCTTTTTTCAATTTAGGTTTTGTAGATATATAATTTATGATCTATAATTTTAAAGTGTGACTGCAACAATTATAGATGTGTGTGTCAAACACCACAGTCATGCTTAAAATATCTAGAATATTTCATTGGGAATCTTGAATGTTGTATCCTTCAACTCATATTTTCATAACCTCATCCCTACCCTTTTCCTAAATCTATGTTCTTTTCTGTACTTGTACATTTGAATTTTTAATATAAATGAGATTATATGTCTGGTATCTTATTGTGCTTTTGTACTAAGCATACTATTCTTCAGGGCCATCTAAATTTACAGCATAAATCAAATTTATATTCCCTTTGTTGTTTATATAAAATATAGTTTTAGTATAATATACTCAACTTCTAAATTTTACTTCCTTAGCTCCTATAAGATCATTCCTAATTTTCTTCTATATGGACCCACCTCCTTACAATCACTCATTAAATCTTGTCATTGAAATAATAGTAGTAAAATAAGATAAAACAAAATTTTCAGAATATAAAAAAAAAATTCAAGCAAACAAAAAAGGAGCCCCTGCAAAAATGAAGACATGAGCAATACCATTATATATAATTAGAAAAATAGACTTATACATCCTTACCATCAAATAGCCCATAAAAAGAAAAGTTTGGAAGCTACAAAATAAACACAGAACTATAAACATCAAAAGTTAATCTTCTGACAAAATAAGATAAGGCAACGAATTTCCAAAATGTCACTGAGTTTATCTTCTGTTTCTCATACAAATGACATTCAATATTTTCTTGAAAATGTAACACCAGTGATTTTTTGAATCCCCAGTGTGGAATACTGGGTTGGGTTTTGGGTTGGGTTTTCTTCATTGTTAGAGGCATGGGTGTATTTTTATTCTTCTCCTTGAAGTCATACAGTTGGGCCAGTACCATTATTGAAGACAGTTTCTTTATTCTAGTATGGTTTTCTGGACTTCATTATAAAAAAAAAAAAGGCATGTATTCAAACCCATGTATTTATTTCTAGACCATCAGTTGCATTCTATTGATTAACACCCACTCCCCCTTTTGGCCAATTTTATTAATAGAGGTGTGTAGTACTAAGTGAGATCAGAAATGGTGACAGTCCTACTAGTTATTTCATTACATAGGGTTGTTTTAGCTAATCATTTTTTCAATTCTAAACTCTAGTTTGTAAAGATCTAAAATTACTTGACATATCTGGATGAATCTAAACCAAATAGAACAAGTTATAATAGAGCCAGCTATTTGATAGCCAGTGATTATAGAGAAAGAATAAATTAGAGTACCAATGTGAAGGTACATGTGAAGCAAGAGGATCTCAATCCTAACAGGAAAATGTTATAGTTATAACAAATCTTACATCATTCAATTTAGGAAACTTCACATAGAAAATGAAAAGAGAGGAACTGTGTGGAATGAAGAAAATAATGTAAGGAATGCATTATCTATGAATTTATTAGATTTTTTCAATTGTTGACAGAAACAAACATAGCTACCTATTCTTCATATATTTATGAAGGGTTTTGACATTTTTAGTGCAGATTCTGTAATAAAGTATATCATTCTAGATAATTCACATTTCTGTTCCACCTGTTATGTATTAGAATTATAACATGCATGAACTGGCAGATACAAAGTTGGCTTAGAAAACTTTCTTATTCATGGATGACACATTGATATTTTACCATGTTCAAGAAAAATAAGAATTGTAGAAAATTTCAAAAATTATAAAATCCTGTTAATATAAAATTCATATTTATTAAAAATCAAGAAAAAATTCACATGGTGTTTAATTTCAGAATACAGTTAAATAATTCAAAAGAAGATAAAAGGAAACTCTATAAATGCTTAAAACACTTGTATATATTAAATACATGAATTTGAGAAGTAATAAAGTTCAAATCATCTAATTAAAAATCTCAACATTTAAACTGTTAAATTATTTTGCAGATCACATATAATAAGCAACTGGATTACCATATCCATGAGTCCCAAAAATCCAAGAATTCTTTGCTTAAATCTCATTGAGATTTATTTAAGATAAGCATAATTAGAATCCATTTCTCCCCTGATTGGTGTGGTCTGATTTCAGGATGTCACCTAAGGTCATCACTTACTTTCCTTTGTTTATTTTGCCTTTGAAGAAATCAATAAGAACATTCATATTTTACCCAACATTTCAATACATGCTAAGATTGAATGTAACTTAAAGCTGGATCATATGAAAGGAGTACTGTGTTTGAAAAGAAAGGAAATCATTCCTACTTACTACTGTAAAAATTAGAGAAGGTATTTATTGTACTTATGGGACCTCTGAATAACGTCTTACAAATTTGGACCAAACTTGTACTTCTCCAGAACTCCAGAGGTAACTCATAGAGGGTTACATTTATTGAAATACTATGTTACAAACAAATAATATACCTTAAAATGATACATAAATATCACCAAATCATAATGTCATCAGCAAAAGTTGTGCTGATCTATGTGGATAAAGAATCTCCTATACAATTGAACTTCATAATATGGAAATTTAAAAGTATCCAAAGACTCTGGGCAAGTCTGTCACAATTTGATATGATCACAATGATAGGAGAGTTTATGATTAACTCATTGCATGGGATTCTTAGTTTTTCACATCAGTAGTCTGAGATGTCTGGTTTTAAACAATTTATGCAGACAGTGCACCCTTCTAACTACAGTAATGACATTTCTTTGGCTGAACTGTGGTGGACTTACTTTAAGTTTCTTTGCTACCACCTCATTGTACAGCACTGAAGAATTGTCTAACCAAAACCTTATTTAAATTTTTTTTTTGTGACACCATATGGAATGTCTACGAGTGAAACATGTTCCAGCTTATACAATTTTGTTTATACTGTGGCCCACTCACTTCATGAGATGCTTCTGCCACAGTAGACACATGGTCAGAGAATGATGGAAAGGAATTGGAATTGAACTCCTGGAAGGTAATAATTCTTACACTGAATGGCATATATATCATAAAGATGGTGTTTATAAAGGGAATCATTAAGTCAAAACCCATGTAAATAAGTAACATTTATTCTAAATGGATGTCTTTCTGTACTCTACCACTGCATAAGAGGCCTATCATATTACTGTCATAATTTATGAGACAACCACCATTGGCACCCAAGTCACCATTTCATAATTTTAGTCATGATATTTCATCCAATATTTCAATCATACATGTAGCTTATGACTTCATCATTTGAATTTTTCTCAAAAAATTAGTAAATGAAATTAATAAAATAACTTGTCTTTTGTTTGACCAAAATTTTTCTAACTAATTTAATGAATAAATCTGAAATACTTTCAAACATTTCAAATTTTTCCTGTATTTTGAAATGAGTATTTAGTTTCTCTTTCTTATTAGCAAATAACACTGTTGTTAGAAAAAATGGATAATTTATTACTACTCTCAGATCATAAAACTCATGTGAACATCTTTTATGCCATCAAATCCAGTGACAAAACTGTATTCGTAAAGCATAGGGAAACTACTTTACTTGTATATGGAATGTAATTTATTTTTTCATTACTGAATACTTATGATAAAGGAGGATTTTAGGAGTGGATAATGGTTATGAGTGATATTCCAAGTTTGTAATTTCTGTACTAATATGTATGTACAGTTGAAATTAAAATGACAAATGTGTTTTAGGCGTTCTCTTTTCTAAAAACCATACAATTCATAAATCTTGCTGGAGAGCTGGCAAATATGAACCAGAAAAGAAAACTGGATACAGAGTATGACATTTTCTATATCATTGAAATTATAAAACAATATGGACTTAAAATGAAAATAGGAAGTTTTTCTGGATACTTTCCAAATGGACAACAACTCTTTATATCTGATGAAATAATCATGTGGGCTACAGATAACAAGGAGGTAATTTAGTTTTAATTTTTATTGCTTTACATAAAACACAATTACCTACAATTTTGTCTACTTTTGTTTTTTCATGCAATAAAAGTTTTAACATTTCCTCATATATTGAATTCTAGAATTCTAGATTCTCCCCCTCAACTTCCCCCCTCTCTCCATTTCTCTCTCTCTTATACTTTCATAAATGTTTCACAATATAAAAATCATCATATGTTCTTAAAAGTATTATCTATAAAAAAAACCAAACAATGTAATTTTGCTTTAGAATATGTGAGTTACAGGTTTTTCAATGGTGTTCTTTTGTGAATCACTGCAGCTTTTACCACACATGTCAAACTGTTTATTTCCATAATGCATCTGATTTTCCTCAGATGTTACCCTCCATATGTAATGTGTCTTGCAGCCCAGGAATCAGAAAACACTTTAAGGAAGGATAGGCTCTCTGCTGTTTGGATGGTTACCACTGCCCAAAAAATGAAATTTCCAACATGTCAAGTAAGGGTATGTTTTCTCAAAGTAATGAAAGTGCTTATATCTCCCATATACACATAGTTCTCAAAAGTCCTTTCTAGGAAGGGAAGGATAAATAAAAGTAAAAAAAACAATCAGTAACACTGTGATGAGAAGTAATAACTCTCTCTATTGGACTATATTTTTGTCTTATAATTTTAGAACCAATGAAAACAGTATTTCTTCAGAGTACTAAAGATTCATGTATTTTTATAGTAGTAGACTTCAAATTTATTAAAAGATAGATACTATGCATTTTTGCTTTTTAGAATTCACTATGTTTTATAGCAATCACTAAATGTTACTTGATGTTATATCATGTTTTAGAAGTATGTCTTTTCGAATTTTTCTACGGTAGATTAACAGCATAATTAGAAGTTTGCATTTTCATTTGCCATCTGCTTCACAGATGAGTTTGAAGACCAATAAGTGGAATTCTGAACAGCAGCTTTTATTCTAAGATTGATATACAGTATGCACAGAGACATCATAATTAAGTAGGTACTGATATCTATATTGAGGTTGATAAAATGTTTGAAAATCTTTCAAAGTAGTAGTGCAATCACCTACACACATACACACCCACATACATACACATCCACACATACACACCCACACACATACACACCCGCACACATACACACCCGCACACATACACACCTTTGCTATGAGTTTTTTATTCTTTGCTTGTTTGTTTGTTTCAGGCATATAATTTAAAGTATAATATCATGGTATAAGCATTATACTTTATTTATGCCTATAGAATAAATAAAAGAAGCCTTTTGGTAAAAACAAACAAACAAACAAAAACAAAGTAGTAGTACAGTAGGAAGGTGAAGAATAGAATTAATTACCATTGCAGGGCTTAGAAATAGCTAAGCAAATAAGTAAAATTTAAGAACCGGGGTAGTATGTAAATGGTTGCTTATAGACTGTATGTGAAGATTATGAAAATAAAGTACATATTTGAAAATTACACTAAAATATTAGCCAAATTTCATGATACAACCCAGGTAGTACAGTAAGAAATGAAACCACTTTATTAGAATAATTCATAAAAAATAAATCAATACAACTTTATTGATTCAAATTATATTGTAGCACAGGTATTATCAAAATCAAATAATTGATTTAATTTATTGACTTCTGCGTTGGTTGAATACAGGACAGTAAAATAAATTCTATTAAATTTGCCTTGCTCCCATATGTTTTTCTTTTTTATTGTAAATAGTGTCTTCTCTCATACAGTGTTTCTAGGCATGTTTCCAGTCGCTCTACTCTTCTTAGCTTCCTCCCACATGACTCTCTCCATGAACCAACCTCCCTATATTTTGTATCCAAAAAAGTGTGGGTCTCCAAAAGAACATAGTTAAACAGAGCAAAAGGAGATAAAATGAGACAAGCCAAGTGTCACCATATCAAGGAAGGACAAGACAACCCAATAGAAGGAAAGGAGTTTCAAAGGCCAGCAAACAGTCAGAGATATACCTTCACCAACACTTAGGAGACCCATCAAAACTCAAGCTAGCAACCATACTGTATATGCAGAGCACCTTGTACAGACTTACTTATCTTCTTGCTAAATGCTTTATTTTTTCTGACTCTCATGTAAGAGTCCTGCCTTCTTGAAATGGTAGAATATGTTGTGTGTGTGTGTGTGTGTGTGTGTGTGTGTGTGTGTGTGTGTGTGTTATTCTGTATTCCCTCTATATTTTTTACTTTTTCCAACCTAGGAATGGTAGGATAAAGTGAATGTTCCTAGGGAGGACATGATGAAGATGTCTAATTTAGTCTCTCTCTGCATGCCTGGCTATTGGCCTATATACCTGCTCCTAACTGCTGCTTAACCTAGCTTCTCTGCTGATTCTAGGATAGGATATTGCTATATATACCAATGCTAAAATAATAGCAATTAGGAATCATTCCCTAAATTTTTAAAAGAAATGTTAAGTATTATTTGGGATTTGCTAGTTCTCTGGAATATTCATTCTCCAGGTTATAATGATCCAAGCAGGGTTGGGCATTGACTCCTTCTTGTGGAGTTGGAGTCAACTTAAATCAATCATTGCTTGGTCATTTCAGCAAGATATGACCTACAATTGAGCCAGTACATCTTGCAATCTGGACAGATTTTAAGTGAAGGGTTTAGTAGATGGTGTAATGTCTATGTTTAGGTTTACGTAGCCTGTAGAAAAAGGCTTCTTGCCCATAGCAGCTACAGCTCTCCAAGTTCAAAAACTAGAATAAAAGCTGTCATCAGCAATGAGGACACACTATCAGTTTTCAGATGGTTATTTTCTGGCCAAGCATTAATTAGATTTTTTTTTTGTACAGATTTTCTTGTCACCTGTTCAACAAAAACTCAACTGTATCTTAACCTAGTAAAGCACTTTCCTGGTTGCCAAAGATCACAAGTTTAGCCTCCGTATTCTCCATTAGAAGTCTTCACTAGAACCATCCTCATAGATTCTACATTCTAAATTGTTTCTGCATTTTCACATGGCCAAGCAAACATCTTCAA
This sequence comes from Mastomys coucha, assembly GCF_008632895.1. Taxonomy (NCBI): domain Eukaryota; kingdom Metazoa; phylum Chordata; class Mammalia; order Rodentia; family Muridae; genus Mastomys; species Mastomys coucha. The sequence continues at coordinate 75,799,099 of NW_022196904.1, forward strand.
ATTCTAGATGTTCACACTCCACTCTCTATCCTTAACCAACAAGAGACCACTTGTTTTTCTGCCTTCTGCCCCCAACAAAAAAATGGACTTATTCTATTTCCTTTTCCCAGTAGACCTCATGCTCTCCTGCCCCTAGACTTCTTCATTATATAGCTTCTCTGGGTCTGTGAATTGTTCGTATTTATCCTTTACTTAACTGCAAATATCAACTTTTAGATGAATACTAATAGGACATCTGTTTTCTAGATATGGGTTAGTGACTCAGGATGACTTTTTCTAGTTCCATTTGTCGGGAAGTTTCATGGTATCATTTTCTTTAACAACTGAGTATTTCTATATTGTATGAATGTATGCTATTTTCTTTATATGCTCTTCAGTTGATGTATATACCCTTGCTTACAGTTTCTGACTATTTTGACTATAGCCACAGAAGTATAGTTCATCAAGTGTACTTGTGGTATGAGAGAGTACTAGGCAAATGCACAAGACTGGTATAGCTGTGTTTGCAGTAGATCTATTCCCAGTTTTCTGGGAATTCATTTTTTTATAAGTTTGTATTTCTATCAGCAGTGGAGAAATGTTCCCCTTGTCCCAAATACTTGCTTATATGAGCTATCACCTATGTTTTCAATTTAGCCATTTTAACAGGTAAAGATGGAATCTCAAAATGTATCTGAACTGCATTTTCCTAATGGCTGAGGAGGATGAAATACTCTTTTAGTGTTTCACAGCCATATGAAACTTCTCTCTTTTAAATTGGATTTTTCATTTATTATATAATTTTCTGAGTTCTTTCTATATTTTGGATAATAACCCTCCTTTGAATGTGAAGAGGTTAAAAAGATGTACCAATCCTTAGGTTGTTGTGTTGCCTAATTTTTGGTATCCTTTGCTTTAAAAAAGAGGTTCAGTTATATAATGCTCTATTATGAATTGCTGATCTTCGTGCTTGGCCGATTAGTGTTTTATTTATTAAGTCCTGTCTTGTGTCAATGAATTCTTTCAATGACTCTCTTACACTCAGGTACAATGTGTCTAGTTTTATGTTGAGCTCTTTAATCTAGTTAAACTGGAGAATTGTACATGAGATAAATATAGATCTATCAATATTTTATATTCAGACATCTCGTTTTACCCACACCATTTCTTAAAGAAACCTTCCCCTACTTGAAATCAGAAATGGTGATTCATCTAATAGTTTTCTTACTGTTCAGCATATACATGATGTTAGGATATATTCCTTTAAGGTCTGTAAAAATTTACGTTTACATTTTGATGGAATTGTTTGAGTCTATATGTTGAAGTTGGAAACATGGTTATTTCATATGTTATTCAACTGACACAAGCCATTGGGAGATTCCTTTATGTTCTGAGAGTACTTAATTTACTTTCTTTCATGATTTCAGGTTCATATTTTTCTTACAAAGACTTTCATTTGATTAGCATAGTTTCCATAAGAATTTTAAATTACTTGAGTTTATTATGAAAGGTCTTGTTTCTCTAATTTCTTCCTCAGTCAATTTTCCATTTGTGTATAGGGAAACTACTGATTGTGTGTGTGTGTGTGTGTGTGTGTGTGTGTGTGTGTGTGTGTGTGTGTGTGTGTATTAATGTATCCAGGCATTTTGCTGATAACTTTTTAATCAGCTTCAGAAGTTCTCTAGTGGAATGTTTAGGGTTACATGTGTTTAAAATCCTATCATCTGTAAATGACTTTATTTTCTATATATTCTATATATTGTCCTACTTACATCAAGTATTGTAATGAGTAGATAGGGAAATAGTAGATGTGACTTGGTCCTGATTTTAATTAATTAATTTATCAATTTATATATTTATTTCATCCAGATACTGCACCTTCCTGGTCCCCATGTCAAAGAATCCCTAACCCTACTGCCATCCCACTTCATCTTTGAGAGGTGGGGTTCCTGTGGTTATCCCTCCACTCTGGCACAACTTTGGCAGGTCTAGCTTCATCCTCTCCCATTGACACCAGACAAGGCATTCATGGAGTTTGAGCTGCATGCTATATATTTGATGTGGGCCTTGGCCTACCTCATGTATGCTCTTTAGTTGATGTCTCAGTCTCTAAATGCTGGCAGGGGGAGCAATGGAGGAGTGTTCCCCTTTGTTCACATCTTCAACAGAGTATACTGTCAAGTGAATTTTTTGATCTTACCCATTTTGATGTGTATAAGATGTAATCTCAGGGACATGTTCATTTGCATTTCCTTGATGACTAAGTATGTTGAACTTTTTCTTTTAAATATTTCCCAACTATTTGAGATTCTTTTGTTGAGAATTCTTGTTTTAGCTCTGTACCTCATTTTATTCTTGGGTTATTTGGTTTGCTGATGTCTACCTTCCTGTGTCCCTTGTATATTGAAGATATTAACCTTCTTAACCTTCTGTCACATATATGGTTGGGGAATACCCTTTTATAATTTGTAGGATGTCCTATTTACAGTGTCCTCTACCTTTCAGAAACCTTTCTGTTTCATGAGGACCTATGTACCAATTTTTGAGCTATAAACCTGAGCTAATGATATTCTGTTCACAAAAACTTGTTTCCTCCTCCGAGTTCAAGACTGTTCACTACCTTCTCTTCCATTAGAGTTAGTGTATACACTTTTATATTGAGGTCCTTGATCCATTTAGAGTTGAGTTTGTTCAGGGTTACAAATATGGATACAATTAGACCAGCACCATTTATTAAAGATACTTTCATGTTTCCATTGTATGGTTTTGGATTCTTTGTCAAAATCAAATGTTCATAGGGCTTTGGTTTTATATCTGAATGCAACCCTTTGAATAATCTGCATTTCTATACCAATATCATACATTTTAAGATAATTTTTACTCTGTACAACAGTTTGAGGGATGCTTTTTCTTCCAGAAGTTCTTTCATGTTCAGGATTTTTTTTTTTAACTATTTTGTTTGGTTATTTTTTTTCTTCTTCTCTTTTCGTTTATGTGTGAAGTTAAGAATTGTTTTTTAAGGTCTCTTTAAAGAATTGTGTTAGTATTTTGATGGGAATTCTATAATTGCATTGAATCTATAGATTGCTTTTGTCAACATGGCCTATTTTACTATTAATCTTACCTATTCATGAACATGGGAGATCTTCCCATCTTCTGATATTTTATTCAGTTTCTTTCATAAGAGTCTTTAAGTTCTTGTCATATAAGTCTTTCTCTTGCTTGGTGAGTATTTTATTTTATTTTTTATGTAGGTATCATAAATTGTATTGTTGCTGTAATTTGTCAGTTGATTTATAGATTATTTAAAATGGGACTACTATCTTTTTTTGAGGTAATTTTGTATCCATCCACTTTGCTGAAGGTGTTTTTCAGCTGCAGTCCTTCTTTGGTGGAATTTTTGGAGTCACATTTGTATAATATTCTATCATTTCTGAATAGACATACTTTGACTTATTTCATTCTAATTTCTATCATTTTCATCTCATCTAGTCATATTGCTTTAGCTAGAAATTAAAGTACTAATTTGACAAGATAGGGAGAGATTCAGAAGACTTGTCTCATCATTGATTTTAGTGAAATTGCTTTAAGTTTCTATCCATTTAATGTGGTTATGTATTCCGCATGGTATATTTTGTATTTATTTTCTTTTTGTGTACACCTTGTTCTTCAACATTCCAAGACTTTTACCTTAACTGTGTATTGGATATGCCCCCAAATTTCAGTATCTAGTGAGTTAATCATATAAATCTTTTTTTCAATTGTTTTATAGAATGGATTATGTAGACGGCTTTTTTAACATGAAGCATTCGTGCATCGCTAACCTAAAGCCTATTCAATCTTGGTGGATGATGTATTTACTGTGCTATTTTGATTCTCAAAGAACCAAACTTACAACAATTTTGAGTTGAGAATTTTCTTCTCAAAGGTCATGAAGGAAATTGGCCTGAAATTCTCTTTGCTTGTGAGTTTTTATGTAGTTTAGTTACCCAGGTTACTATGATCTCATAAAAATAATTTGTTAGTGTTTGTATTTTTTTATTGAATATTTTTCTTTTATTGGATATTTTCTTTGTTTATATTTCAAATGTTTTCACATTTCCAGATCTCCCCGCTGGAACCCCCTATTCCACCCCCCACCTCTATGAGGTACTCCCCCACCCACCCACCCAATCGTGCTCTTCTGCCCTACACTGCGGCATCAAAC
>NW_022196904.1:75803493-75804561 GCF_008632895.1 Mastomys coucha
AGGTGGGGCAGTCTCTGGATGACCTTTCCTTCTGTCTCTACTATAAACTCTATCTCCATATTTCCTCCTGTGAGTATTTTGTTTCCATTTTCTATAAAGAACTGATGAATCCAGACTTTGGTCTTACTTCTGCTTGAGCTTCAGGTGGTCTGTGAATTGTATCGTGAGTATTCCAAGGTTTTAGGCTAATATCCATTTATCAATGAGTACCTACCATGTGTTTTCTTTGGTGACTGGATTACTTCACTCAGGATGATATTTTCTAGTTCCATCCATTTGCCTATGAATTTCATGAAGTCATTGTTTTTAATAGCTGTAGAGTACTTCATTCTGTAAATGGACCACATATTCTGTATCCATTCCTCTGTTGAGGGACATCTGGGTTGTTTCTTGCTTCTGGTTATTATAAACAATATTTCTATGAATATAGTGGAACATGTGTCTTTATAACATGTTAGAACATCTTCTGGGTATATGCCCAGGAATGGCATAGCTGGGTGTTCAGTTAGATCTATTTTCAATTTTCTGAGGAACCTCCAGACTGATTTGTAAAGTGGTTGTACATGAAAGAACACCTTCCTTCACCAAAGTGGCTAGATAAAAAATTAAGTTAACTCAAAGAAAATATAGACATTCTTTAATCAATTGATAAGTGGGCCAAGGAGGAAATTACAGAAAAAAATACCCTTAACAATAGCTACTAATAATATAAAATATCTTGCTATAACTCTATCAAAGCAAGTGAAAGCTCTGTGTGACTAGAAATTAAAATTACCAAATAATGTTACAGAAGAAGATAACTAAAGCAGAATAAATAGATACAAATTAGAAAGGGAACAGTCAAAGTATCTCTATTTGTGGATGATACGTTATTATACGTAAGCTATCCCAAAATTTCTACCAGAGAACTCTTCTAGCCGAACAACACCTTCCTTCATCAAAGTGGCTAGATAAAAAATTATGGAAAGCTCTCTCATTCCTATGGATAGGTAGGATTAACATAAAGAAAAATGGCCATCTTATCAAAAGCAATCTACAGATTCAATTTACTCCCCATCAAAATTCCAA
>NW_022196904.1:75805126-75807704 GCF_008632895.1 Mastomys coucha
GAAAAGAAAGTGAGAATTAGCCTGGAACATATAGGTACAGGAGACAATTCCCTGAACATAAAACCAATGGCTCTGGCTTGAAAAACAACAATTGATAAATGGATGTCATGAACTCAAAAGTTTTTGTGAGGCATTTGAAATTGTCCATAGGACAAAATGCAAGCCTACTGATTGGGAAAGGGTCTTCAAGAACCTTATATCTGAGCTGGAGAGATGGCTCAGTGGTTAAGAGCACTGGTAGCTCTTCCAGAGGTCCTGAGTTCAATTTCCAGTAATCACATGGTGGCTCACAACCATCCGTAATGAGATCTGATAACCTCTTCTGGCCTACAGGCATACATGCAGGCAAAATGATGTATACATAATAAATAAATATTAAAACAACAAACAAACAAACAAAGAAAGAAAGAACTTTATATCTGACAGGGAGCTAGTATCCAAAATTTGTAAAGAAATCAAGAAGTCAGACACTAACCTGACCCCCAACCCCAATTTAAAAAATGGGGTTAATAGCTAAACAGAGAATTATAAACAGAGGTCTCTCTGCTGTCCAAGAAACACTAAGTAAAATGTTGAAATTTTTTTATGCTCCAGGGAAATGGAAATAAAAACTACTAGATGTACTATCTTGCACCTATTAGTATGGCTATGATCAAAACCCCAAGAACTAACACACACCAGCAAGATTGCAGAATTAGAACACTCCTCCATTGCTGGTGGGAGTGAAAACTTGTACAAGCACTTGTGAAATCAATTTATTAGATTCTCAGAAAACTGGGAATAGCTCTATCTCAAGATCCATCTATACTACTCCTGGGATCCAAAAGGTGCTCCACCATCTCACAAATACACTTGCTCAAGTGTGTTCATATCAGCTTTATTTATAATATCAGAAACCTGGAAACAACCTAGATGTCCTCAACTGTGTAAAGAAATATGAGACATCTACAATGGAATATTATTCTGCCATTAAATCAAAGACATCATGACTTTTGAATGGATGGCAAATGCATGGAACTTGAAAATATAATCCTGAGTAATGTAACACAATCCCAAAAGAACATGGATGTTATATATTCCTTATAAGAGGATATTAGCCATAAAACACAGGATACCCATGATACATCACACAGATCCAAATACGCTAAAGAAGAAAGATGCCACAAGCTAACATGCTTGGACATTACCTAGAAGGGGGAATAAAATAGTCATAATAGGAAGATGGAGAGAGGGAACTGTATGGGAGAGGGAATATGGAGGTTATTGGTAAGGGTTCACAATCAGGTGTTGGGAGAAATGGGAGAGATGGCCTGATGGCCATGAGAATGAATGGTAAAAGGGATGAGGAGGTAGAGGATATCTCTAGGACATAGCACACCTTGGATAAGGGAGGTCCCCTAGAATCAATGGGGGTGAACTTAGCTATTATTTGGTCCTTTGAGGATATGGAACATGAACAGGTCACCTTCTGTAGCCAGCCAGAAACTTCAGTTGAAAGTCACAGTCACCAATCCACTCTCAAAGCTTTTAACCAAAAATTTATCCAGTCTGAAAGAAATGCAGAAATTAGGGATAATGTGAGAGAAAGGTCAACCAATAACTGGCCCAACTTCAGATCCATACCATGGGCAAGCACCAATCCCTGACACTGCTAATGATATACTGATATTCTTGAAGACAGGAGTCTAACATGACTGGCCTTCTAGAGGCTCTACCTCACAGATGACTTAGGTAGATGCAGACACCCACAGTCAAACAGTGAATGGAGCTTTGGAACCATTAGGGAAGAATAGGAGGAATGATGAAGGCCCCATTGTGGACAGGTGAAAAAGGAATTATTGTATAAATGGCATGTTGCTAAAAACAGAGTGATTTTTAGGTTTGGGAAAACATTGGAGAAACAAACAAATACAATCATATTTCCCAATATCTTGTAATAATATGGGTACTTAGATAATAGGAAAGAATAAAAAGTATAAATAAATAAATCCACTAGTTTTGCTACATGATGAAATACGACAATTCTTGAAGCCATAAATTTGTAGAATAAACTTGTTAGTGCTAGAAGTTTATTACCTATCTATAACTTGTTGATAAGTGGATACCCTGAAACAATACAAACTATAAAAGCTATTATTTCTGGTCTTCCTTTTATGCCAGAACTAGATGGCAAAACCACTTTCAGGAGACCTCATAGGACACACAAATAACAAACAGGTGATGTTCCTGAGATGATCTGACTCAGATTATAATAATGGAAGTTGGATTTTTTTCCTGGGCAAGGAAAAATCATTTTAATAAAGATTCCTGCTATTAATATTCTTTTTCCTGTTATTATTAAATGTATATGAAAATCACTATGTATTTGCCCACCCTTTCAATCAGATCTCTGCAGATTTATGATGATGGAATGTCTTGTAGTGATGCTATTTGTACAAATAGATGAACTCTAAATTCTTTATGATTTTATGAGAATTACTAAAATTATGTTAATATTTATTAAGCTCTTTGAGACTTGGACTGATATAAAGTTCTTTTCTGGTATTAAAATCTTCAGAGAGAACTCTGTCAATATTCC
>NW_022196904.1:75807715-75810612 GCF_008632895.1 Mastomys coucha
TATAGCTATCTCCTGAGAGGCTCTGACAGTACCTGACTAATACAGATGTAGAGGCTCACAGATATCTACTGAACTGAGTACAGGGTCCCCAATGAAGGAGTTAGAAAAAGGACCTATGGAGCTGAGAGGTTTGCAGCCCCTTAGGACGAACAACAATAAGAACTAACTAGGACCCTCAGAGCTACCAGGGTCTCAACCACCAAACAAGGACTGCACATGGAGGGGTCTGATTGTTCTGACAGTATATGTATAGTAGAGGACTGCAATTTGATCATCAAGAAGGAGAGGACCTCGGCCCTGTGAACGTTCTGTGCCCCAGTGTAGGGGAATGCCACGGCCAATAAGTGGGAGATGGTTGGGTGGCAGGCATGGGGAGTGGGGAGGCAAGAGGGGTTTGCTTTTGTTGTTTTTGTTTGTTTCTTTGTTTTTTGGAGGGGAAACTGGGAATGGAGAATTTACATGTAAATATAGAAAATATCTAATAAAACAAAAGATACATATTAGCACAGACATATGTACTGTAAAAAAAAGTTTTCCAAGAAAATGTACCTAAGTAACAAGCTGGACTATTCATTCAAATATGTAATAAAATATAGATGTGTTTGTATCTATGTTTCATGTGACTGTGCACATATGTACATATAACACTGGGTGCCAGTGTTAGGGAGTTCCTCAATGACTCTTTACTACTGACAATTTGTCTTTCCCAGAAGTCAAGAACTGTTAATTATTTTAGGATGAATCACCAATGAGTACAGAAAAGACATGTTTGTACATGTACTTTTGCACACACGACATCTTTGTAGAAGAGGAAACAGAAAGATTGTAATAATCAGAGAATCATGCAGTTGGTTTTGAGAGTGTATCTCCTGGTAATGTCAGAAGCTGTACCCAATGAAGTCTTACCAATATGACTGTATAGAAATGTGCGAAAAAATAAGATCAACAAGACCTCAATGTTACATAAATATCTACAATCTACTGAGAATGCTGAAAGCAGAAAAAATAGATGTATACAATGGAGGTATACAGAATTGTATTATCCAATAACAAATAGACAACTCTACAACCATATATATGTGTAAGTATCTTAGAGAGATTGAGCAAATTATACTGGTATATTTAGGAATAAATGAATATATACATTTAAAATATTTTTTAAATGGTGCCATTAATATGAAAGACAGCATTGCGATATGTGGTAAAGACATTGTAAGAAGAAAAGGAGATGGTAAAAGGATGAAATTCTTTTGTAATTTCAAAATAATGAATTATTTAAACGTGTATACTAAATCTTGAAATTTCAAACACTAGTTTTAGTCTTATTCAAATATTTTTCAGTTTTCAGATGATGCTGTCTTTACAAGCCCACAAGTCTTTGTATCATCATTTCTTTTAAACAATCAAGTTGTATTAATGTTACCCTATATACTTAATTCCAGTAACATAGATGCAAAAATATGGTTAAGGAAACAAACTAGTAAACTATTATTACAAAAATATTCTCTGATATGACTGGCTTTGTGTCTTACTCAACCTACAAGCTGTATTGTTTTTATGGCCTTTTCTAGAATAGGTCTTGTGTGTAGCTGTCATACCAATTTGAACTCATAGATGTAACAATCAAATTTTAGTGTTGTCTTCTATATGTCTATTCATATAGGCTATGTGCTGCCCATTTCATAATGACCAGTGAGTCTTTTGCAGAAGTTTGAGTGAGACTGAGGAGTCCAGTTTGGTTATGGGAGCTCACAAGTATTTTATTCTTTGCTCCATGGCTGATTTTTAGTATGTGTAATTTTATCTATCACTGAAAAAGGAGCTTCTATTTCTACTTAATTCATACTGTGTTTGAAATTGGAAATATGGGTCCTTGTGCTTGTGTGCTAGCACTTTATAGGATAAGACATCTCCCAGCCCCAAAGAATAACTTTACACAGAGAGATTCTTCTTGGGATTATAAATTGATACAAGGCATTTGGGCAATCATGTCTGAATTGCCACAAGCCTACATAAAACTATGCAGAACTCTCTAGATTAATGGTTTAATATGTTTAAACAGGGGAAAGCCCAAGTTTATTAAGCTTATTTTAGATCCATCATACTGACAATCATAGCCAATCTCTGAGTATAGCATGCTTAGAAGTCAAGTATTAAATGTAAATACCTTAGCATATCTATTGAAACAGAATTCTCCCCTCACTATTTGTAAGGATATTAGCTCAGATATTAAAAATAATTTCTTAAACAAAAATTGAAACTATTAGGGCCTCAGAAAATGGTTCAGTAACTGAGATGTTTACCTTTCAAGATTGATGATTTCACATGTGGAATGCAGATTCATTGAGTAGATAGGGGAGTATAATTGAAGTGAAAAACACATACGAATGACAGATTTCAGCATGCACATGCCAATATATATGAACACACAGAATGGACATAGTTAAGAAGATTTTTTTTGTACAAAATGAAGACAAAACTACGTATTATGGAGTTTTACTGATGATACCTATGTGCAAGAAATATTTGGCCTTCATTCCTCATTCAAGTAAGGTTCAGGCTAGAAAGGATATAGGCAATAAAAGAAAACCCAATAGCTATTATGCTGCCAAGTCAATATATGGTTAAACACACTCAAAATTTTTTTTAAATATATGCATTAGCCAAAGAGCACTCAACACACATCTGGCAAGATTTTGAATATAATTATTTGATTCGTTATAAGATTTTTTCTTACTTCTTTTCTTCAATTGGATATTTTCTTTATTTATATTACAAATGTTATCACCTTTCCAAGTCTTCCCTCTGAAATCCCCTATCTCATTCCCCCTCCCCCTGCCTCTATGAGAATATATACCTACCCACCTACCCACTTCGGCTCCCTCGATGGCATTCCC
>NW_022196904.1:75810653-75827253 GCF_008632895.1 Mastomys coucha
AACACTGGGGCATCTAACCCCTTCGGGCTCAAGGGTGGCCCCTCCCATTTATGTCCAAGAAGGCTATCCTCTGCCACATATGCAGACAGAGATCTGCGTCCCTCCGTGTAAACTCTGGTTGGTGTCCACTCCCCAGAAGCTTTGGAGGGTCTGTCCTGTTGACACTGTTGCTCCTCACATGCGGCTGTAAGCCCCCAGCTCCTTCAGTTCCTTCTCAAATTCCTCCATTGGAGACCCCGCACTCAGTTCAATGGTTGGCTGTGAGCAAACTCCTCTGTATTTGTCAGAATCTAGCAGAGCCTCTCAGGAGACAGCTATATTAGACCACAATCAGCAAGCACTTACCAGCTTCTACAATAGTACCCAGGTTTGGGGCTATATCCCCATGGGATGGATCCCCAGGTAGTCCTGTTAAAAATGGGGAACAGAACTAAACTGACAATTCTTAACTATGAAAACTGGAATGGCTGAGAAGCATGTAAAGAAATGTTCAACAACCTTAGCCATCAGGGAAATGCAAGTCAAAGCGACCCTGAGATTCTATCTCACATCAATCAGAATGGCTAAAATAAAAAAACTTAAGTAACAGCAGATGCTGGCAAGGATGTGAAGAAAGAGGAACACTCCTCCATTGCAAGTGGGATTGCAAGCTGGTACAACCACTATGAAAATCAATCTGTCAGTTCCTCAGAAAATTGGACATAGTACTACCTGAGGAGCCAGCTATACCATTACTGGGCATATAGCCAGAAGATGCTCCAATGTGTAATAAGGACACATGCTCCACTACATTCATAGCAGCCTTATTTATAACAGCCAAAAGCTGAAAAGAACCCAGATGTTCCTCAACAGAGAAATAGAAACAGAAAATGTGCTACATAACACAATAAAATGCTACTCAGTTATTAAAAACAATGACTTCATGAAATTCACAGGCAAATGGATGGAACTTGAAAATATCATCCTGAATAAGGTAACCCAGTCACAAAAGAACATACATGGTATACACTCACTGAGAAGTGGATATTAGTCCAACAGTTCAGAATACCCAAGATAGAATTCACAGACCATATGAAGCTCAAGAAGGAAGACCAAAGTATTGATGCTTCTGTGCTTCTTAGTATAAGATTATTAGCACAGAGAAATGTATGGGCTGAAGGGGAGAGAATTGGGAACTACAGAGTATATGAGTCTAGGGACACCATATTTAATACATGTTCCGTAAGACACAAGTAGCTATTGTAGCAATTTGAATGGATTGAATATAAGTGCTGGAAGTAGGGGATGACTAGAAGGAAAAATAATGTTCTGAACACAGCAGGGCAGCTTCCAACTCCCAGGGACTGAGGCAGCAAATATAGCACTGTACAAGTCCAAGAGATATTACATCCAAATATGAAGATGAGAGGTGGTATTGGCGAATTGAAATTTTAGCTTATGGAAAAAGATCTCTCTTTTTAAATGAGAACCCATACCATGACAGGTTGACCACACTTCTTTGGAAGATCAATTATTCCTGACAATTTTGGCAGCAAAAAAGTTTGAAGGCTTTAAATTAAAGGACACACAATTGGATAGATAGTGAATGTAGGAATAAAGAAGTAGACAATGGTGTGATTGAGATCAAAATGACTTGTAAACCTAAAGACTATCAAAGAACTAAAAAGTAGAATATAAATGTTTTTAACATATGACGTTCTTACGCATGCAATATAATTCAATAGCTACAACAACAACAACAAACTAAAGCAAATGAATGGCAACAAACATATATTTTTGAAAGTGCATTCTTACAAAATATATTAATAATAAACACGATCACTGAATTATATGCCCAGCCACATACAATGAGGTTATTTTTCTTTCTTGTATGATGAACTTTGAAGATTTTCCTTGGCAGAGAATATTTGTGCTGTGTAATATCTATCTATATTCATCAGAAACCCTACTATAAAGGAAAACAGTACAGATGACTAATAACAAAGAATGTTTAGTACTGACTTGAAATTGTTAGTCAAAATGAAAATAATCCAAGATCTATATGCATTGTAAAGATGCATTACTATGGAAATCACTCTTGCATATTAAAAGAATGGATTTCTTATTCAGTATCACAACTAAGGTTAATACACCTTGAGATCACTTAAGACACTTAAATCCAATATAGTCTGTGCACTCATCTTGCTATTTGAACTAACCTTTCATGAACAATGAAATAAAAATCTTGCTTGCCTTGGATTTCCCATGTAATCAATATTTGTTAACAGCTTATGAATAATGTTAATACCAAATTATATATTTTCCATGACCCTGTTCTAATATAATTCAATTCATAATAAATGCAAGAAACAAGATTCAGACAGAAAGCAACCATATAAAGTTAATGTCTACAAGTGTTGAAGATGGATAAAGGTATTGCTTTCTTTTATTAAACTTTTTTATTAGTGAAGTCAATTGGGTTCAGTTGGATTCACTGATGTAATTTCTTGTAAAACTCATTGGAATTACATATGTAACAAAAGCAAACTATTGCAAATGATTTCAGAAAACTGGCTTGATGAACTCGACTTGTGAGAAAATATTCCCAAAAGGAATCATGTCTGGAACCCTCACGTCTACTTACATGAATGTAATCATAAGGTATACATAAAAGGATAATCATGATCAAAATTATTAGCCCTATATTTTACCTGGCTGTAGGATCTCAGATGTAGGGCTTGAGGCCAGAGAATGCTTGAGAATCCTCCAGAGGCCATCAGTGAACTAAGTAAATGTTGTGAGAAGTACATGTGTTCTTTCATAGTAACTACAGTAATAAAAAGGACACCTGGATGTGTTTATGAAAATTTGGTATGTGAGATTCTGCCTGCCTGATGCCTCATGCTGCATTTTGCTCAAGGAGCCTATCTTGATGACATGGCAAAGATGTTCCCTTTGATTGTTGTCTTCTTGGTTCTGAAGCTTTCTGTACTTTTTTGCTATTTGAGTGAACCCAGGTGCTTCTGGAGAATAAAAGATACAGAAAATTATCTAGGAGATAAAGAGGCTGATTGTTTCTTTTCCATTTACACAAAGAGTGGCTATGTGAAGAATGATTACTTCAGTGAGAATCTAGACAAGCAGTAAGTGTATCTTTTATTTATGCATAAATGCACATTAAACATTCCAGGGGTGGTGAGTGATAGATAAGATCTTATGTGACTTCTGGCTGTCCATTTTCTAGGACAAAACTAAAATTTATTTTATGTTTCATAAGCTGGTCATTTCACTAATTAATGTAGTTCATGTTGTAGCTTTTTTATTGTCATTTTTAAATCACAATCCAGTTAGATGCCAAATGAATGAATCACACACTATTGACCTTACTCTTAGAGATATCTACTTTATTTGACAGTTTCCATCTTATGGTTTCATGTGATGCTAGTGTATGCTAGCTAATTGACTAAATGTCTGAGACATTGAGGGGTCCAAGTCTTACTATGGGGTAGTCCTCCTCTTCAGCTTCTTCCAGCCTTTCCGTAATTCAAACACAGAAATCTCTGAATTCAGTTCAATGGTTGGGTGTACGTATCTGTATGTGTCTCAGTCAGCTACTTGTTGGGCCTCTCAGAATACAGCCATGCTGGGCTCCTGTCTGTAAGCTCACCATAGCATCAGTAATAGTTTTTAGAATCTAGTTTGAGAGGGATCCCAATTTGGCCAGGTCTTGACTCTCCTTTTCTCCAAATTTGTCGCTGCAGTTCCTTCATACAGAAACATTTCTGGGTCAGAGTTTTTGACTGTGAGATCACAACCCCATCTGCCCACATTAAGCCCTGTCTTTCTCCTGGATATGAACTCTATAAGCTCCTCTTCCTGCTATTGGACACTTCATCTATGGACCTTGCTTATTGTTTTCTTCTGTTTAATTATGATCTTTGAATACGTAATCTTTCCAATACTTTTTAACATGAATAGGTATTGTGTTTTGTCTAGCACCTTTTCAGCATCTGAGATGATCATGTGAATTTTGAGTTTTTCTTACGATAGATTATGTTAACAGATTTTCATATAGTGAACACATCTTGCATCAATGGGACACTTTTTAAATTAAGTCTCCTACATTACTAGTAAGTGTTAGGACTGCATCATATGATAGCTATTTTTCTTGTGATGCACATCCATAGAGAAATTTACAATAACTCAGTGAATAATTCAAATGTCTCTTTGAGTAGTGCAGAAATGTTTTCATATTTTTCTCCCACAATTACCCTACCTGGAGGTACCTTTTTAAAAGAGGTTATATTACCTATTTGTGGATAGCATAGAATGTATTATCTGTCATATTTAATGCCTTCCAATAATTGAACAGAAAATACTCATCAGATAAACTCTAGCCTTTCCCCAGATTAAAGAGAAATCCCAGAACTGTTTAGTAAACACTCATCAAGCAGATTAGAAAACGTGGCATCATTGATGATGGCAAACCAAAACCAACAATATTTTTAAAATGTAAAGCATTAAATATTTTATATAGAAACCATTAACTTTAAAATGATTGTATAATAAAAGTTAATGTAAATTAAAGTATATGATTTGAAAAAATTAAACACAAATTTTATTATAGCTAATTTGATTTAGGTGGTTATTTTTTCAATTTAGGTTTTGTACATGTGTAAATTAGGTATGATCAATGTGTTTAAAGTATAAATGCAACATATGTAGTAATATATATATATATATTTGTGTATATGTATATATATGTTTGTGTGAGTGTATGTGTGTGTGTATGTGTGTGTGTGTGCATGCACATCTTTGTGTTTGTGTGTGTTTCCAATACCACAGTCAAGTTTAAAATACTTAGACGATTTTATGGGACTACTGAATGCTGTGTCCTCAACTTTTATCTTTTTATCAATTCATACCTTCCGTACTCTGAAATCAACTTTCTCTTCCTGACTTATACAATTGAATATTTAATATAATTGAGATTATATGCCTTATGTCATATTATGCTTTTTACTAAGCATACTATTTTCAAGTCCATCTAAATTACAGCATAAATCAAATTTATGTTACTATTGTTGTTTATATAAAATGTGCTTTTAGTATAATATACTCAATATTATTAATAGAGGTGTGGAGTACAAAGTGTGATCAGAAATGGTGATACTCCTACTAGTTATTTCATTATTTAGGATTGGTTTAACTATTCTTTTTTAATTCTGAAGTGTACTTTATAAAGATATTTCTTGACATATTAAACATTCATACATCAATGATTGAAGTGGACTAATTAGAGAACTCAATTTTTAAAGTGCATATCTCTTTCCAGTACAGAATGGTAATAGCTTTAAAAAGTATTACACAAATTCAGATATTTCTAAGTGAGAGAAAAATTCAAAGAAATAAGGGAATAATACTAGAATAAAAGTTATTAAAAATAAGAAGTTGTAAATAATAGAGAACATGAAACTGTTAAGTCAATTCAATAACAGCTTCAGAGCCACAAGTTATAGACAGTTAAATAAGTGTTTCCTGTAATCACAAATCACTACAAAAAATAGAGATGAGGCTGTACAAAAAATTATTGATGATGCAGTTTCAAGGGTATACTGAATGCCAAATAGAACCCATGGCCAGTTATACAATAGCCAATGATTGTAGAGAAAGAATGAATTGGTACAACCTAAGGGTATACATGAAGCTAGAAGAACACAATCCCAACCAAAAGATTGGTTGTACTTATAGCTAATTTTTGATTGTTTGGTTGGTTTTATTTATTTTTTGAGACAGGGTTTCTCTATATAGTCCTACTTGTCCTGGAACTCACTCTGTTTACCAGGCAGGCCTCAAAATCAGAAATCTGCCTTCCTCTGCCTCTACCTCCTCCCAAGTGCTGGGATTAAAGGCATGTGCCACCACTGCCTGGCTACTTATAAATAAGAACATATAATCTAATTTAACAGTTACATATATATCATTTTTAGTTCTGTTTCTGAAAACAAAGAAACAAGGAAACAAACAAACATTTTAGATAGGAGATAATTCTAGTTCTTTTCCACACATGTTCATTATTAGAGTTATGAAGTCATGGTTAGATTCAATGTTGGCTCAGAAATCTTTTCTTATCCATAGATGACACATAGATATTTCACTATGTTCAAGAAAAACAAGAGGGAATTGTAGAAAATTTCAAAAATAACAGAATCCTTTTAATATAAAATTATTTATTTTAAAAAGCTTTATTAAAAACATCAAAAAAGGTGCATAATGTCTAATTTTATAACACAGTTAAAGAAGAAGTCAAAAGAAGAAGACAACAGGACTGGAGAGATGGTTCAGTGGTTAAGAGCACCAACTGCTCTTCTAGAATTCCTGAGTTCAATTCAAACATCTGTAATGCAGTCAGGTGCCCTCTTCTGGTGTATCTAAGAAGAGCAATGATGGTGTACTCATATGCATAAAATAAATAAATAAATCATTAAAAAAGAGAAGGTAACAGAAAACTCTGCAAATGCTTAATGCAATTGTATATTTTAGATACAAAACATCAAAACAAAAGCATAAAGTACAATTCATTAAATTAAAAAAATCTTTTAAGAATTTTTTAAATAGATATTTTCCTCATTTACATTCCAAATTTTATCTCCTTTCCTGGTTTCCCCTCTGAAAACCCCCTATGCTCTCCCTCTCCAAATGCTCACCAAAAAACCCACTCCTGCTTCCTGGCCCTGGCATTCCCCTACACTGGGGCATAAAGCCTTCACAGGACCAAGTGATTTCCCTCCCATTGATGAACAAGAAGTCCATCCTCTACTACAGCTGGAGCCATGGGTCCCTCCATGTGTACTCTATGGTTGGTGGTTTAGTCCCTGGGAGCTCTATGGTTACTAGTTGGTTCATATTGTTCCTCCTATGTGGCTGCAAACCCCTTCAGCTTCTTGGGTTCTTTCCTCCATCCTGGACCCTATGCTCAGTCCAATGGTTGGCTTCAAACATCCACTTCTGTATTTGTCATGTACTGGTAGAGCCCCTCAGGAGACAATTATATAAGGGTCCTGTTCACAAGCACTTGTTGGCATCCACAATAATGTCTGGGTTTGGTGACTATATGTAGGATGGATCCCCAGGTGGGGCAGTCTTTGGATGGCCTTTCCTTCAGTCTCTGCTCCACACTTTGTAACTCCTGCCATGAGTATTTAGTTCCCCCTCCTAAGATGGACCAAAGTATCCACACTTGGGACTTCCTTCTTCTTAAGCTTCATGTGGTCTGAAAATTGTATCTTGGGTATTCTGGGCTTCTGGGCTAATATCAACTTATCGGTGAGTGCATACCATGTGTGTTCTTTTGTGATTGGGTTACTTCACTCAGAATGATATTTTCTAGTTCCATCTATTTTCCTAAGAATTTCATAAATTCATTGTTTTTAATAGCTGAGTAGTATTCCATTGTGTAAATGTACCATATTTTCTGTATCAATTCCTCTGTTGAGGAACATCTGGGTTCTTTCCAACTCCTAGCTATTATAAATAAGGCTGCTATGAATGTTGTAGAACAGGTGTCCTTATTGCATGTTGGCCCATCTTCTGTGGGTATGCGCAGCAGTGGTATAGCTGGGTCCTCAGTTTGTAGTATGTCCAATTTTCTGAGGAACTGCCTAACTGATTTCCAGAGTGTTTGTACCAGCTTGCAGTCCCATCAGCAATGGAGGAGTGTTCCTCTTTTTCCACATCCTTGCCAGCATCTGCTGTCACCTGATTTTTTGATCTTAGCCATTCTGACAGATATGAGGTGGAATCTCAGGATTGTTTTGATTTGAATTTCCCTGATGACTAAGGATGTTGAACATTTCTTTAGGTGCTTCTCAGCCATTCAGTATCCTCAGTTGAGAATTCTTTGTTCATCTCTGTACCCCATTTTTAATAGGGTTATTTGTTTCTCTGGAGTCTAACTTCTTGAGTTCTTTGTATATATTGGATTTTAGCCCTCTATCGAATGTAGTGTTACTGAAGATCTTTTCCCAATCTGTTGGTTGTCATTTTGTCCTACTGAAAGTGCCCTTTTGCTTTACAGAAGCTTTGTAATTTTATGAGGTCCCATTTGTCAATTCTTGATCTTAGAGCGTAAGCTATTTTTGTTCTGTTCAGGAAATTTTCCCCTCTCCCATGTGCTGAAGGCTCTTCCCCACTTTCTTTTCTATTAGATTCAGTGTATCTGGTTTTATGTAGAGGTCTTTGATCCACTTGGACTTGAGCTTTGTAGAAGGAGGTAAGAATGGATCAAATTGCATTTTTATATGCTAACCACCAGTTGAACCAGCACAATTTGTTGAAAATACTAGATTTTTTCCACTGGATGGGTTTTAACTCCTTTGTCAAAGATCAAGTGATCATACCTGTGTGGATTCATTTTGGGGTCTTCATTCTACTCCATTGATCTTCCTGTCTTTCTCTGTACCACTACCATGCAGTTTTTTACCACTATTTCTCTGTAATAAAAATTGAGGTAAGGGATGGTGAGTCCCTCAGTAGTTCTTATACTGTTGAGAACAGTTTTCCCTATCCTGGGCTTTTTGTTATTCCAAATGAGTTTGAGAACTGTTCTTTCTAACTCTATGAAGAATTGAGCTGGAATTTTGATGGGGATTGCATTGAATTTGTAGATTGCTTTCAGCAAGATTGCCATTGTTACTGTATTAAAATATAGTAAAATTTACTATATCAATTCATGAGCATGGGAGATCTTTCCATCTTCTAAGATTTTCTTTGATTTCTTTCTTCAGAGACTTGAAGTTCTTGTCATATAGATATTTCATTTGCTTAGTTAGAGTCACACCAAGGTATTTTATATTATTTGTGACTATTGAGAAGTGTGTAGTTTCCTTTATTTCTTTGTCAGCCTGTTAAACCTTTGTGGAGAAAAGGTTACTGATTTGTTTGAGTTAATTTTTTTTTTCCGAGACAGGGTTTCTCTGTGTAGCACTGGCTGCCCTGAAACTCACTCTATATAGACCAGGCTGACCTTGAACTCAGAAATCCACCTGCCTCTGCCTCCCAAGTGCTGGTATTAAAGCCATGCGCCATCACTGCCCGGCCTGTTTGAGCTAATTTTATATCCAGCTACGTTGCTGAAGTTGTTTTTCAGGTTTAGGAGTTCTCTGTTGGATTTTTTTGGGGTCACTTAAGCATACTATCATATCATCTGCAAATAGTGATAATTAGATTTCTTCCTTTCCAATTTGTATCCCCATGACCTCTTTTTATTGTGTAATTGCACTAGATAGGACTCTGAGTACTTTATTGAATAGGTAGTGAGAAAGTGGGAAGCCTTGTCTAGTCCCTGATTTTAGTGGGATTGCTTTAAGTTTGATGTTGGCTACTGCTTTGCTATATATTGCTTATACTATGTTTAAGTATGGGCCTTGAATTCCTGATCTTTCCAAGACTTTTATCGTGAAGGGATGTTAGATTTTGTCAAATGCTTTCTCAGCATCTAATAAAATGATCATATGGTTTTTTTCCTTTGAGATTTTTTAGGCAGTGGATTATGATGATGGACTTATGTATATTGCACCTTCCCTGTATCTCTGGGATGAAGCCTACTTGATCATGATAGATGACCATTTTAATGCATTTTTGGACTCAGTCTGGGAGGATTTTACTGAGTATTTTTGCATCAATATTCATAAGGGAAACTCTTGGGTATTTGTGTGGTTCAGGTGTTAGAGTACTTAAGGTTTCATAGAATGAATTGGAGTTCATAGAATGAATAGAGTTGCTTCTGTCTCTATTTTGTGGAATAGTTTCAAGAGTGTTGGTATTAGGTCTTTGAAGGTCTGATAAAACTGCACTTAAACCCATCTGGTCCTGGGCTTTTTTTGTTGGGAGACCATTAATGACTGTTTCTATTTCTTTAGGGAATATGGGACAGTTTTGATCATTTATCTGATCATGATTTAACTTTGATACTTGGTATCTGTCTAGAAAATAATCCATTTCATTCAGGTTTTCCAGTTTTGTTGAGTATAGGCTTTTGTAGTAGGATCTGACGATTTGTTGGATTTCTTCATTTTCTGTTGTTATAATAATTATTTTAAGCCACAATTTGTTATTGTGTCTCTGTTTTCATTTCTGATTTTTTTTTTAATTTGGGTACTGTCTTTGTGCCCTCTGGTAATTCTGGCCAAGGTTTTATTTATCTTGTTGATTTTCTCAAAGAAACAGCTCCTGGTTTGGTTGATTCTATGTATAGTCTTTTTGTTTTGATTTGGTTGGTTTCAGCCCTGACTTTGATTATTTCTTGCCTTCGACTCCTCTTGGGTGAGTTTGTTTCTTTTTGTTCTAGATCTTTCAGATGTGCTGTCAAATTGCTGGTGTATGCTCTCTCTGGTTTCTTTTTGGAGGTACTTAAAGCTATTAGTTTTCCTTTTAGGACTGCTTTCATTGTGTTCCATAAGTTTAAGTATGTTGTGGCTTCATTTTCATTAAACTCTAGAAAGTCTTTAATTTCTTTATTTCTTCCTTGACCAAGTTATCATTGAGTAGAGTGTTGTTAAGCTTCCATGTGTATGTGTGTTTTCTGTTTTTTGTTGCTATTGAAGACAAGCCTTAATCAATAATGATATGATAGGAGGCATGTGATTATTTCAGTCTTCTTATATCTGTTGAGGTCTGATTTGTGACTGATTATATGGTCAATTTTGGAGCAGTTACCATGAGGTTCTGAGAAGAAGGTATATTCTTTTCATTTAGGATGAAATGTTCTATAGATATATTTTAAATTGATTTGGTCCAAAACTTCTAGTATTTTCACTGTATCTCTGATTAGTTTGTGTTTCCGTGATCTCTCCATTGATGAGAGTGGGGTGTTGAAGTCCTGCATACTTATTGTGTGAGGTGCAATGTGTGCTTTTAGCTTTAATAAAATTTCTTTTATGAATGTAGCTGCCCTTGTATTTGGAGAATATATGTTCAGAATTGAGAGCTATTATTGGTAGATTTTTCCTTTGATGAGTACGAGGTATCCTTCCTTATCTTTTTTGATTACATTTGTTTATAAGTCGATTTTATGCAATATTAGAAAGGTTACTCCTGCTTGTTTCTTGAGACCATTGGCTTGGAAAATTGTTTTCCAGCCCTTTACTTTGAAGTAGTGTTTGTTTTTGACACTGATGTGTGATTTCCGTATGAAGCAAAATCCTGGGACTGTTTACTTACCCAGTCTATTAGTCTGTGTTGTTTTATTGGGGAATTAAGTCAGTTGATGTTAAGAGATATTAAGGAATAGTGATTGTTGCTCCCTGTTATTATTGATGGTACTTTTATGTTTGCGTGGTTGTCTTCTTTTGAGTTTGTTGAAAGAAGATGAAATTCTTGCTTTTTCTAATGTGTAGTTTCCCTCTGCTTATTGTCATTTTCCATCTATTATCCTTAGTAAGGCTGGATTTGTGGAAAGTTATTTGTAAATTTGATTTTGTCATGGAATATCTTGGTTTCTCCTTATATGGTAATTGAGAGCTTTGCTGGGTATAGTCATCTGCATTGGCATTTTAGGGTCTACATGAGATCTACCCAGGACCTTCTAGCTTTCCTAGTCTCTGGTAAGAAGTCTGGTGTAATGCTCATAGGTCTGCCTTTATGTTACTTGACCTTTATACCTTACTGCTTTTAATATTCTTTCTTTGTTTAGTGCATTTGTTATTTTGATTATTATGTGATGGGAGGAATTCCTTTTCTGGTCCAGTATATTTGGAATTCTGTAGGCTTCTTGTATGTTCATGAACATCTCTTTCGTTAGCTTAGGGAAGTTTTCTTCTATAATTTTGTTGAAGATATTTACTGGCCATTTAAGTTGGGAATCTTCACTCTCTTCCACACCTATTATCTTTAGGTTTGGTCTTCTCATTTCATCCTGGATTTCCTGAATGTTTGGGGTTAGGAGCTTTTCACATTTTGCATTTTCTTTGACTGTTGTATCAATGTTTTCTATGGTATCTTCTGCCCCTGACATTGTTTTTTCTATCCATTGTATTCTGTTGGTAATGCTTGCTTCTATGGCTCCTGGTCTTTTTCCTCAGTTTTCTATCTCCAGTGTTGCCTCCTTTTGTGATTTATTTATTGTTTCTATTTTCTTTATTTCCTTTATAAATTCCTCTACCATCATCATGAGATATCAGTGTACATCCGAATCTTGCTTTTCTGGTGTGTTGGGGTAGCCAGGGTTCACTGTAGTGGGAGATTATGTTCTGATGATGCCAATTAGTCTTGGTTTCGGAAGCTTATGTTTTTGCGCTTGCCTTTTGCCATCTGGTTGTCTCTGGTGTTAGCTGGTCTTGCTGTCTCTGACTTTGGCTTGTCTCTCATGTAAGCCTCTGTGTTAGTACTCCTGGGAGACCAGTCCCCCCCAGTAGGAATTAGGGTACAGAGATCTGTGTTACATGGTCAGCTCTCAGGTGCAGAAGGATCTTGTCCCCAGCTGATCCTAGGTTCCTTTGCCCTGATGGTTCTGTTAGTGTCCTTCCTGGACCAGGAATTTGTAGAGAAGTGGTGGTCTTACCTGTGCTTCCAGGTATTAGGCACTCCTAGGAGACCACATCTTTCCTAGTGGTATTTGTATATGTAGCTCCGTGGCACAGGATCAGCTCTAGAGGCAGACAGAGACTTGTAGAATCCTGTCCCAGGCAGCCCCACAGTTCCTGTGTCCTGAAGGTTCAGAGTATGTTCCTCTGCACTGCAGTCATGGTACTACCTGGACTCACAGGCCTCTTAGCACTTCTGGGAAGCTTGTTCCTTCCCAGTGGTATTTGGGTGTGGAGCCCTGTGGCAAAGGATCTACTACAGGCAGAGACAGAAACCAGAAGGCCACTTTACGATTGTTTAACTATTTTGCAGCTCTTGGATCCTAATATTTCACAATAATTAATTGTATCAAAATATGAATGGGTCACAAAAATTAAAACATCTTTGCTTAACTGACTTTTAGTTAAAATTAACATAATTAGAACCTGTATCCCCTATGATTCCTGTGCTCTGTTTTCAGTGTGACACATAAAACCATCCACTTGATTTCCTGTGTTTATTTTGCCATTGAAGAAATCAATCACAACATTCATATTTTACCCAACATTTCCCTATTAGTTAAGATTGAATGTAACCTAATTGTGGATAATGTGAAAAGTGTTTGGTCCTTGAAAAAAAAGGAAATTTTTCCTAATTACTATTGTAAAAATCAGAGAAGATATTTAATTGTACTTACGGGACCTTTATGGTTAGGATCTTACACACTTGGACCATTCCTGTACTTCTCTAGAACTCCAGAGGTAAGTCACAGAGGGTTAGTTTTAATGAAATACTATCTTACCACAGTCTGAGTTTCTGAATACCCAGGCTGAATAAAAGGCAGATTATTCATTTGTACCTATTCTGATTTATTAAATATAAAGGCTGGACACATTCTGTGGCAAATGTAACAACTTTATGACAAAGGGCAGCAAGACAACATAATGTGAAATGTTTTATCAGAAGATTTAGTTTATCTGTACTTGTATAGCAATTCACAAGAAGGTGGATATTATTTTCCTAATCAGATGAAGAATCTATACTTTCTTACACTTCTATCATGTTCTCTAGCACACTTAGATCTTAGACTGAGCCCTGTGCATTCCATCTGCCTCATAATGTTGCTTATGATCAATATCTTTCAGCTTTACTGTGGTTATTATCATCTCCTTCTGAGTGACCAGGAACAGTTTCCTTATCTCTACCAGATGACCCCCAAGGATACATCTCTACCACTAGGCATGGTGTCCCTAGCAGTTCACTTCAGATGGAACTGGGTAGGAGTGATCATTACAGATGATGACCATGGATTTCAATTCCTTGCTGAATTGAGAGCAGCAATGGAAAGAAACACTGTCTGCTTAGCATTTGTCACTATTATCTCAAATGACAGGATGATATACCTTAAAATGATTCATAAATATTATGACCAAATCATAGCGTCATCAGCAAAAGTTGTGATCGTCTATGGGGATAAAGAATCTCCTATACAATTTAACTTCATACTTTGGAAATTTAAAAACATTCAGAGACTCTGGGTCAGTGTGTCACAATTTGATATGATTACAATGACAGGAGAGTTTATGCTTAACTCTGTGCATGGGACTCTTATTTATTCACATCAGCAGTCTGAGATGTCTGGTTTTAAACAATTTATGCAGACACTGCACCCGTCTAACTACAGTAATGACATTTCTTTGGCTAAACTGTGGTGGACTTACTTTAAGTGTTCTTTGCCACCACCGCATTGTACAACACTGAAGAACTGTCCAACCAAAACCTTATTTAAATGGTTTTTTATGACACCCTTTGGAATGTCTATGAGTGAAACATGTTACAACTTGTACAATGCTGTATACGCTGTGGCCCACTCACTTCATGAGATGCTTCTGCAACAAGTAGACACATACTCAGAGAATGAAGGAAAGGAACTGGAATTTAATTCCTGGAAGGTAATAATTCTTACACTCAATGGCATATTTCAGAGATGGCATTCATAATGGAATCTTAAAGTGAAAATTCATGTAAATAAATAACTTTTATCCTAAATGAATGTATTTCTGTACTCTACCACTTCATAAGACTCACATCATGTTAGTGTCATAATTTATATTACAGCCAACAATGCCACCCAAGTCAGCTTTTCACAGTCTTAGTCATTAAATTTCCACTGATATTTCAGTCATACATGAATCTCCTAACTCTATCATCTGAAATTTCTTTCTTATACAATTAATAAGTGAAATTAAGAAAATGACCTATCTTTTATTTGATAAAAATTTTCTAATTAATGTAATAAATAGACCTCAAACAATTTCAAATACTTTTTCAATATTTTGAACAACTAAGTACTTAGTTTCCCTATCTTATGATCAAATAACACTATGGGTAGAAAACATTGGATTATTTATTATTATTCTCCAAATATAAAATTCATGTGTGCATATGTTACAGCATCAAATACAGTGGGAAAATGGTATTTATAAAACATAGTGAAACTTTAAATATATATTGAATATATTTTCATTTTTCAGTACTGAATACTTCTGATAAAGTTAGATTTTAGGAGTAGATAATAGGTATGAATGATATTACAAACGTCATAATTTCTATACTAATATGTATGGATGGTTGAAACTAAAATGCAAATATGTTTCAGATGTTCTTTTTTATGAAGACAATACAATTTATAAATCCTGCTGGAGATCTAGTGAACATGAACCAGAATAGAAAACTGAATACAGAGTATGATATTTTCTATATCATGGATTTTTTAAAACACTATGGGCTTAAAATAAAAATAGGAAAATTTTCTGGTAATTTTTCAAATGGCCAACAACTATTTATATCGGATCAAATGATAGAGTGGGCTACAGATATTAAGCAGGTAACTTAGTTTTAATTTTAATACTTTACATGAAACAAAACTATCTATAATCTTGTCTATTTCTGTTTGGCTATAAATATCATTTTAAATATTTCCTCATTTATTGACTTCCCCTATCCTAGATTCTCTCTCTCTCTTTTTCTCTATCTCTCTATTTAATCTCTCTCTTACTCACTCTCTCATAAGTGTTTCATGATATAAAAATCACTATATGTTCATAAAAGTTTTAACATTAAAAAAACAAAAAATGTAATTTTGCTTTATAATATGATATGTTATGTAAAGAGAAAACTTTCAGTGGCTTTCTCTTGTGAATCACTCCAGTGTTTGACACATGTGTTAAACTGTTTTTTCTATAATGTATACAATTTTCTTTAGACTCCAGCCTCCATTTGTAGTGTGCCTTGCAGACCAGGACTCAGAAAATACTTTCAGGAGGGAAAGGCAGTGTGCTGTTTTGATTGCTTCCACTGCCCAGAAAATGAAATTTCCAACATGACAGGTAAGGATATGTTTTCTCAAAGTAATAAATTGCTTATGTCTCTAAAATGTACAGTGTCCAAAAGTCCTTTATGGAAAGAAAAAGATAAGCATGGGAGATCTTCCCATCTTCTGTTATTTTATTCAGTTTCTTTCTTCAGAGAATTTAAGTCTTTCTCTTGCTCTGTTGGTGCTTTATTTTATATTTTGTATGTGTATCATACATAAATGGTATTATTGCCATAATTTCCTTCTCAGTCCATTTATGGTTTATTTAAAATGTGGCTACTATCTTTTTTGAGTTAATATTCTATCCATTCACTTTGCTGAATGTGTTTTTCAGCTACAGAACTTCTATCATCAAATTTTTGGAGTCACTTATGTGTACTATCATATCATTTGTGAATAGCTCTATTTTGAGTTAGTCCATTCTAATTTGTATCATCTTCATCTCCTCTAGTCATATGGCTCCTTTAGAAATTCAAGTACTAAGTTGAAGAGATACAGAAAGATTCAGAACCCTTGTCTCATCACTGATTTTTGTGGAATTGCTTCATTTGGATTCTCAGAAAAGAAAACTCACAATAATTTGTGAGTTGAGAATTTTTGCAACAGTGATCTTAAAGGTAGTTGGCCTGAAATTCTGTTTGTTGAGATTTTTTTTTGTTAGTTTTTTTTTTTTTTTGCACTCTA
>NW_022196904.1:75827332-75831442 GCF_008632895.1 Mastomys coucha
CACTCTAGATTTTATTCCACCCTATCCACCCCTGAAGCTTCCACATCACAAAAGGCCTCCCTATTCCCCTGTCTCCACAAGGATGTTCCCTCTCACCAACTCCCCACTTCACCTGACCTCTAAACTCCCTGGGACCTCCAGTATCTTGAGGGTTAGGTACATCATCTCTGATTGAACACAAACCTAGCATTCCTCTGTTGTATATGTGTTGGAAACCTCCTAGCAGGTGGTGTGTGCTGCCTGTTTGATGGACCAGTATTTGGTAGATCTCGAGATTAATTGAGAGTGCTGGTCTTCCTACAGGGTCATCCTCTTCCTCAGATTGTTTCAGCCTTTCCCTAATCCAACCACAGGTGTAAGCAGCTTCTGTCCATTGGTTGGGTGCAAATATCTGCATCTGATCTTTCAGCTGCTTGTTGGGTCTTCTGGAGTGTGGTCATGCTAACTCTCTTTTTGTGAGTGCTTCAGAGCCTCAGTAATAGTGTCAGACCTTGGGACATCCCTTGAATTTGATCCCACTTTAGACCTGTCACTTGACCTTCTTTTCCTCAGGCTCCTCTCCATTTCCATCCCTGTAGTTATTTCTGACAAGATCAATAATTGGTCAAAAATTTGACTGGGATGGCAATGTCCTCCTTCATTTGATGCCCTGTCTTCCAGTTGGAGGAAGGTTCTATAAGTTCCTTCTCCCTAATGTTTCATCTAAAGTCCCTCCCTTTGAGTCCTGACCATCTCTCACATCCCAGGACTCTGGTGCATTCCTGAGGATCTTACCTCCTGAAGTTTTCTGTTTCATTTTTTTCTGCTGGCACTCAGAGCTTCAGTCTTTTTATGTCCCTCAATACCAGATCCGGTTTCCCTCTCCCTCCCCACCTCTGTCCATTTTCCCTCCCACGTTCCTCCCTCCCTCCCCAATTGTGATTTCCTTTTTTCTCCCTCCAAAATAGGACTATGAGGTTTTATTTAGTTTAGTTATCTAGATTACTATGGCTTCATAAATGTAATTTGGCAGTATTCCTTTTGTTTCAGTTTTGTGGAATACACTGAGGAGTATTGGTATTTACTTTACAATGAATGTCTTGTAGAATTCTGTGGTAAAACCGTCTGGACCTGGGCTTTACTTTGTTGAGAAATGTTAAGTGACTCCTCATATTTCTTTAGGGGTTATACGATTATTCAAATAGTCTACTAATCTTCATTTAACTTTTGTAAGTTGTATCTATATAGAAAATCATCAATTTAATATAGATTTTGCAATTTTGCGTGGTACAGGCTTTTGGAGTAAGATTTAATGATTTTTTGAAATCCCTCAATTTCTATTGAGCAGCCTAGATGAAGCAGAGTTAGTGGCAGGTAATAATTCAGAGTTGTAGATAGGAAAATTGATTCTAACACCACAGAGGATAGACATACCAGGTCTTATTCTGATTAAGGTATATTAAAAATATAAAGACTGTGTGTGGTTTTATCCTGGAACTCAGTAAGAAAAGTTGGAGTAGAAACATCTGGCTGGGATTTTAATACTTTTTACAACAGAAGCTGCCCTTGTAATTCTGTTGCAAGACTAGCGGAGAGTCTGAAAATTTTGACAGAGGTAATAGAAAGAGTGGGAACAGTCTACAGAGAGCCCATCTGGTCTTCTGGCAGGTGTGGCTTGTGGAAGTGCAGAGGTTGTCACTCTTGAAGATTGAAAATACAACAAAGTTAATAATATTTGATTGTTTTGTTATTGCTGTTGCCCACCCTCAGTCACCCTGCCACAAGTTCTTATCATCCCATTCTTCTTCTCCCTTGCCTGTTAAATGATGATCCTGCAACCAGAACCTCAGAACAGCCTGTGTATGATGCTGGTTGGTGGCTCAGTCTCAGCCAGTTCCTTGGAATCTGGATTAGTTTTCCTTGCTGGTCTTCCGATTCACTTTCTTCTATCCTTTTCCTAATTCAAACATGGAGTTCCTAACTTCAGTCCAATGGTTGGGTGTAAGTGTCTGCTTTTCTCAATCAGTTGCTTATAGGTCCCTCAGAAGACAGCCATGCTAGGCTCCAGTCTATAAGCACATCATAATATCAGTAATAGTGTCAGGCTATGGTGCCCTTCTCCCCCATGAGATGGATCTCAATTTGGGCCTGTCATTGGACTGTCATTCCTTCAATCTCTTCTCAATTTTTGTCCTTGCATTTCTTTTACACAGGAACACTTCTGGATCAGAAATTGGTACTGTGTATTAGTAACCCTATCCCTCCACTTAAGCCCCTGTTTATTTATTGATTGTGGAGTTCTCTCTCCACAATGTTGGGCATCATTGCGAAGGTTACCAAAAATGAGTCCTGAGAGTAGCTAACTGTTTTGGTCTCTCATATTTTCTAGGAGGTTCCCCACTTTCCACCCTCCAGTGCTGCATATTTCTGTTCATTCTATTTATTGGCTCTGTTGGCTTCTCTCATGCCCCCCTTATCTGATGTTGTTCCCCTTTCCCCCTCCCAGTTCTCTTTCCCATCATGTCTCTCCTCCTACTCCCTGCTTCCTGTCCTTATTTCCTTACCCCTTCTAAGTGAAATTGAAACGTCCTTACTTGATCCTTTCTGTTCGTTACACTTCTTAAGGTCTAAGTGTTGTTTCCTAGGTAGTCTGTACTTTTTGACTAATATCCACATACAAGTGCGTGCATTACTGGATGTCTTTTTGGGTCTGACTTACCTCACTCAGGATGACTTTTTCTAGTTCTATCCATTTGCCTGCAAAATTAATGATGTCTTCTTTTTAATAGCTAATCAGTATTCCATCTTGAAAATGAGCCATATTTTCTGTGTCATTCTCGATAGAAGGACATCTAAATTGTTTCCAGCTTTTGACTGTTACATATAAGGCTGCTATGAACATCTTGGAGTACATGTTCCTGTACTCCAGGTACATAGTATGGTGTGGTAAGGTGTGGCATATTTTCGGTATATGCTCGAGTGGTTTAGTTGGGTCTTTGGGAAGAATTATTTGTAATTTCATGAGGAACTACCAGATTGATTTTCAGAGTGGTTGCACCAGTTTGCAACACCACCAGGAATGGAAAAGTGTCCCTCTTTCTCCACATCCTTGATAACATCTGCTGTCATTTGAGTTTTTGATCTTAGTCATTCTGATTGGTGTGAGGTAGAATCTCAGTGTCATTTTGACTTCCATTTCCCTGATGACTAAGTACTTTGAACTTTTCTATAATTGCTTCTAGGCCATTCAATATTCTTCTGTTGTGAAATCTTGTTCAGCTCTGTGCCCTATTTTCTAATTGGGTTATTTGTTTCTTTGGAGGTAAACTTCGTGAGTTGTTTATATATCTTGGATATTAGCCCTATGTAAGAAGTAGGATTAGTGAAGATTTTTTCCAGTCAGTAGGTTGTCAATTTTTTCTATTGATGGTGTCTTTTGCCTTACATCAGCTTTTCAGTTTCATTAAGTTCCATTAAACTTTGCCTAATCTTAGAGCCTGAGCCATTGATGTACTGTTCAGGAAGTTCCCCCCTGTGCCATTGAGTTCAAGGATATTTGAAACTTTCTCATCTCTTAAATTCAGTTTATCTGGTGTTAGTTGAGTACTTGATCCATTTGGACTTGAGCCTTGTGCAATGTGATAAATATGGATCTGTTTTCATTCTCCTAGATAGAAAACAACAGTTAGACCAGCATTATTTATGGAAGATGCTTGCTTTTTGCCACTGTATTTTTTTGGCTTGTCAAAAACCAAGTACCTATAGGTGTATGGGTTTAACCCTGGTTTTTTGATTTTATTCCATTGATTAAACTACTTGTCTCTGTACCAAGACCATACAGTTTTTTATCACTATTGCTCAGTAATGCAGCCTGAGATAAGGAAAGGTGATTTCCACTGGGTACTCATTTATTGTCAATAATTATTTTTGCTGTCCTTGGTTTTTTTGTTTTTCCATACAAAGTTGAAAATTTTTCTTTTCATGTCTATGAAGAATTGCGTTGGAATTTGGATGTCATTGCCTTGAATCTGTAGATTGCATTTTGTAAGGTGGCCATTTTACTATGTTTATACTACTTATGCATGAGCATAGGTAATTTTTTCATCTTTATAAGTTTTCCTCGTTTTTTTT
>NW_022196904.1:75831452-75837338 GCF_008632895.1 Mastomys coucha
ACTTGCTTGGAAAGAGTGTTACCAAGATGGTTTATACTATATTTGGCTATGGTGAAGGGTGCTGTTTCCTTAATGTCTTTCTCAGACTGTTTATCTTTTGTACAAAGAAGGCTACTGATTTCTTTGAGTTAATTTTTTTATCCTGCCACTTTGCTGAAGTTGTTCATCAGCTGTTACAGTTCTCTGGTGGAATTTTGTAGTTGATTAAATATACTATCATGTCTTCCAAAAATAGTGATATTTTGAGTTCTTCCTTTCCAATTTATTTATATCCCCTGATCTCCTTTAGTGGGCTCATTGCCATAGCCATAAATTTGAATACTATATTTAAGAGATATGAGAATAGTATACAAACTACTTTATCATATTTAAGTGAGTAAAAAATTGGAGTATTTCCGTATGTCTACTCACCAATTTAGATAACACTATTTAGCAAAATTGAAAAGGATGTACAATATGAAATCTGATGTACATCTTTCAATGCAGATATTCTGTACTTGAAAAGAGCATCCCTTTTCACTTTGATCCATTAGCTTAATTTGATTGAAAAAACTGAATACATTATTTTGTAATCTATAATTATAAAAGTGGAAAGAATCTCAAACACCTCCATCTACTACATTCTGTCAAGATTGTTTTTGAGGCATTTACCATTATTTAGACTATGGTATTCCTTAAAAAATACTACAACAATGGGAATACAGCATAGAAAAATCTTACACAAATAAGTAAAACTGTGCCCTACCTCAACTCACCCATTGAATAAAACAACTGAAGGTAATATTTTTTAATATAGAGAAATTAGATGATGATTTTTCATATTATCTCTTCTTCAGTTGACATTATCAGTTCTTTTTTTATGATACTTTCATTTTGAAGGTTATACTATAATTACATTTTTTCTTTCCCTATCTTCCCTACAAAAATGCCAAAATACCCTCCTTGCACTGTTCAAACTTATGTTATTTTTTGTTAAGTGCTTTTA
This sequence comes from Mastomys coucha, assembly GCF_008632895.1. NCBI lineage: Eukaryota > Metazoa > Chordata > Mammalia > Rodentia > Muridae > Mastomys > Mastomys coucha. The sequence goes on from NW_022196904.1 coordinate 75,832,438, forward strand.
CACATACATACACACACACACACACACACACACACACACACACACACACATACACACACACAGTAATTGGTATATGGTTGGCAGGGGAAGACAATTTTACTCATTCTCCATATTCCTTTGTTAGCAGTAATTCTCTAAGATAGAATTTTGCATGATGTTCCTTCTTTTCCCCAATGTGTCATGATTTGTTCTTGTTTTCAGTCAGCTCAGGCTTAAGAAGCCCTTTATAGTGAGATGTTTATATATGTTACTTGCAACCTCTCATGAAAATACATGCTCATATAAAACATACTGGTCCTCTAGCTCTTAAACTCTTAAAATCATTTTATTTTCAATTTTCTAGCATTAATTAAGGAATAAATTTTGCAGATGTATCAATTGTACCAAACTCCTAAACTCTAAATTCTTTTTTTTTTTAATTATACATTTTTTTTTATTTTAGATATTTTCTTTATTTACATGCGAATTTCTCCTTTCCCAGTTTCCCCTCCAAAAAACAAAAAAACAAACAAAAACAAACCCCTGTTGCCTCCCCCCTCCCCATGCCTGCCACCCCGCCCTCTCCCACTTTCTGGCCCTGGCATTCCCCTACTTATTGACTATAAATATTTGATGTACAAGAACTTAGAACAGTCCTACTGGTCTGGGTCACTGCCCTGACCAGACCTTGGGTGCAAACTCCACAGCCAGTCCCACAGCAGCCAGAGGAAGCTCCACTTCCGGGTACTCTAACACTCTAAGGATCATAGAATCAGAGGTGAGGAGGACACAACATCTGACACAACACCAGAAGCAACTGAAACCAGTGGAACCCAGGTAATTAGGAATTTTACCAAACAGGGTCCTTCAAGTCTGGGCCTGTGCCCTTAACAGATCTTTGACAGGAATTCCCCAGTGAGTCCCACAACACCAAGAGGAATCTCCACGCCCAGGTGCTCTAATACACCCAGAATCACAAGATCAAAGGTGCCCTGAGCAGACATTGTGCTTGAACTCTATAGCTAGTCCCACAACACCCAGAAGAAGCTACACTCCTAGGCACTCTAAAACTCCCAGTATCCCAGGATCACAGAATCACATAATCACAGGAGCTTGATCACACAAGGATCTCAGGGTCCCAGAGGCAGTTTGAGGTCCAGGAGCTCTGACACACTCAGTATCTCAGGATCACAGGATCACAGATTCACAGGATCACTGAGAAAGCTGAACTCTGAGGAGTTCTGACACAATCAAGATCATAGGAAGGATAGCCTCCAGTCAGATATAGTGATGGCAGATAGCCCTAGAGATAATTAGATGGTAGGAGACAATCCTAAAATCACAAGCAACAGAAACCAGGGTTATTTGACATCATCAGAACAAAATTCTCCCATAATAGCAAGACCTGGTTACACCATCACATCATAAAAGCAAGATTCAAATGTAAAGTCATTTCTCATGATGATGATAGAGAACTTTAAGAAGGACATAAATAACTCCCTTAAAGAATTACAGGAGAACACATATAAACAGCTAGGAGCCCTTAAAAAGAAAACACAAATTTCCCTTAAAGAATTGCAGGAAAACACAAATGAACAGGAGAAGAAAATGAACAAAACCATTCAAGAACTAAAAATTGAAATAGAAAAAATAAAGAAATCACAAAGGGAGACAACCCTGGAGTTAGAAAAACTAGAAAAGGGAACATGAATCATAGATGTTTGCAAACCTAAGGATGCTATCCAAACCTAAGGATGATAGGTATAGAAGAGACTGAAGACTTCCAACTTAAAGGGCCAGTAAATATTTTCAACAAAATTATAGAAGAAAACTTCCCTAACCTAAAGAAAGAGATGTCCATGAACATACAAGAAGCCTGCAAAACTCCAAATAGAGTGGACTGGAAAAGAAGTTGCAGCTGTCACATAGTAATCAAAACACCAAATGCACTAAACAAAGAAAGAATATTAAAAGCAATAAGGGAAAAAGGTCAAGTAACATAAGAAGGCAGACCTATCAGAATTACACCAGACTTATCAAAAGAGACTATGAAAGCTAGAAGATCCTGGGCAGATGTCATACAGACTCTAAGATAACACAAATGCCAGTCCAGGCTACTATACCCAGCAAAACTCTCAATTACCATATATAGAGAAACAAAGATATTCCATGACAAAACCAAATTTACATAATATCTTCCCATAAATCCAGCCCTACAAAGGATAATAGATGGAAAACCCCAACAAAAGAAGGGAAACTACACAATAGAAAAAGCAACAAATTAATCTTTCAACAAACTCAAAAGAAGAATAGCCAAATAAGCATAATTCTACCTCTAACAAAAAAATAACAGAATTTAACAATCACTATTCCTTAATATCTCTTAACATCAATGGACTCAATTCTCCAATAAAATAACATAGACTAACAGAGTAGATATGTAAATAGGACCCAGCGTTTTGCTGCATACAGGAAACACGTCAGTGATAGAGATAGACACTATCTCAGAGAATAAGGTTGGAAAACAATTTTCCAAGCAAATAAATGATCCCAAGAAACAAGCTAGAGTAGCCATTCTAATATCGAATAAAGTCAACTTTCAGCCAAAAATTATCAAAAAAGATGAGCAAGGACACTTAATGCTGGTCAAAGGAAAAATATGCCAAGATGAACTCTCAATTCTAAACATCTATGCTCCAAAGGCAAGAGCACCCATATGCATAAAAGAAACTTTACTAAAGCTCAAAGCACACTTCACACCCCACACAATAATAGTGGGGGACTTCAACACCCTACTCTCATCAATGGACAGGTATGGAAACAGAAATTTAACAGAGGCATAGGGAAACTAACGAAAGTTATAAAACCATGTTGGCCGCCTGCGCCAACATAACAGAAAGGGTTCTTCTGGAAATAGGAGTAAGAAATAGATAGGAAGAGATAGAAGAGAGTGGCCACTGAAATAACTACCCACGTGAAAGGGTAAAAATTAGACAACAGACTTTTTACTGTTCAGTCATCTTGAATTTTAATCAATCCCCTTTGTTCCCTCAACAGGTAAAATACCTGGGGCATAAACCACTCCCCCCAAAATATGTCCGTGTGATAGTCCAATCAGCGACTTCCTTGTTACTCTGTGGGGGTGGAGCTTTTGAATGTAACTAGAAACCGGTTGGAGGCGAGGCAAATAGCAGGAGATGGGCAGAGAGGTGTGGCTATCAGAGGCAGGTCTCAAACCGGGAGGGTTACAAAACCAAACAGATCTAATAAATATTTATGGAATATATTTTCCTAAAGCAAAAGAATACACCTTCTTCTCAGTACCTGATGGTACCTTCTCCAAAACTGACCATATAATTGGTCACAAAACAGGCCTCAATGGATATAAAAAGATTGAAATTATCCCATGCATCCTATGAGATTGTCACAGACTTAGTCTGATCTTAAATACCAACAAAAACAGCAGAAAGCACACATACACATAGAAGCTGAACAACATTCTACTCAATGATAACTTGGTCAAGGAAGAAATAAAGGAATTAAGGGTTATTACAAATTTAATGAAAATGAATGAACATCATACCAAAATTATGGGCCACAATGAAAACAGTGTTAAGAGGAAAACTCATAGCTTTAAGTGCCTCCAAAAAGAAACTGGAGAGAGCTTACACTAGCAGCTTGACAGCACACATGAAAACTCTAAAACAAAAAGAAGTAAATACACCCAAGAGGAGTAGAAGGCAGGAAATAATCAAACTTAGGGCTAAAATCAATTAAATAGAAACAAAATTATTTATACAAAGAATCAACAAAAACCAGGAGCTGTTTTTTGGGAAAATGAACAAGATAAATAAACCTTTAGCCAGACTAACCAGAGGGCACAGAGACAGCATCCAAATTAATAAAATAATAAATGAAAAGGGAGACATAACAACAAAGTATATCTTAAAATAATTATTCTGTTTGTTGAATATTAACAGTTGAAAATATTAAAATCACATTCTACAAACACCAGGGAAATATTATTTGCAATTAATCTCACTGTGCCTGAAATTAACATTTTCTTAAAGTTTAACTTCAAATTATTTTTGCTATTTTGAAATTTTTAAAATATACTTACTGATGAAGTTTTTTTCTCCCATACACACTGATAATCTTTTTTAAGTAAACTGATTGTTAGACATCATGCACAGATATATTATGTGTTTTATTGTGTTTTATATAATTTCTCACTATTTCAGGTGGTATCATATAAGGGCTTTTGAATATATTTATTTATGATTCATTTTTAATATTTTATGTTCTTTTTCTATGATTAATTCCAAACAATATTTTGAATGTTTTGAAACAATTTATTTTTGAAACAATTTATATTTCATTGATTTAAAATAATGTTATTTTTAGGGTGCAAAAGGATATCAATATAAAAGTTTATATTTTTATGTATTATTTAATTCTCAAAATACTAAAAATTATTAATATATTTGATGAATACAATGCATTTTAATAATAAAAATATTAAGAAAAATAAATAAAAATTTTAAAAAAGAATTTCCTTATTTTCTAGACTTAACTGAGTAATTAATTTTATAGATGGTCTTTTCAGACCAAACTCCAAACTCTAAATTTTTATTGATTATGATATTCTCTAATGATGTCTCTTTCAAATGTAAGTTTCCATAATGAATAGTAAAGAATATAAATATTTGATGTGTAAGAACATAGAACAGAGTCAGGGATTATTACGGTTTAGTAAAATGTTGGCTGTAAGTTCTTTTCTGAGATAGGGAATGGTAGAGTTTCTATGTCCAAATATCTTCTTGAAACCACATGGAGTACCATACTTTTGCTGATACATCTCCTTCTAAGGTCTTCTTTGGCATAATATACACAATTATAAGTGAAAATTGTGGGATTGTATG
>NW_022196904.1:75838040-75876243 GCF_008632895.1 Mastomys coucha
CTCTGTGGAATCTGGCTGGGAACTTCTCCTCCATTTGTTGATGCTGATCTACACATGGTACATGGCCATATCATCATTGTTTGTAACAAGGGTTCAGTGATTGCCTTCTACTGTGTCCTGGGATTCATGGGCTCTCTTGCTCTAGTAAGTTTCACTGTAGCCTTCCTGGCCAGAAATCTGCCTGACACATTTAATGAAGCCAAGCTCCTGACATTCAGCATGCTGGTGTTTTGCAGTGTCTGGATCACGTTCCTCCCTGTCTACCACAGCACTAAGGGCAAGGCTATGGTTGCTGCGGAGGTCTTCTGTATCTTGGCCTCCAGTGCAGGGATGCTTCTTTGCATATTTGTTCCAAAGTGCTACATTATTTTGTTGAGACCACAAATAAATTCTTTTCATGAGTTTAGGAAAATACATGTGAAAAGTATAAATGTTAATTGAATGTAACTGCTTATTTAGTACACCAAATATATCCACATGATCATCAAAATGATTACTATGTATTATATCATTATATGAGCTTCTACAATTAAAACCTGTATAAATAAGACATACTATATGACCTGTATATCAATCTACTGGATTAAACCATTCAATCAGGCTTTTATCATTGAATTGTATGATATCTAAAAATTGTTACTTGGGTGTGCAAAGTAAATCATTTGATACCTATTTTCTAGTACAAATTGTGTGTTAGAGGAAATATTATTACCATGTAGATTATATATATAAATAGCTTTTAATAAGAAAAATGCATATATATATATATATATATGATTTAAAATTTCAAGGAAATCTATAAAACATACTTAAGCAATTTTCTATGTGAGGTGGTATCACAGGACTTGAGAGTACATGAATACAATGGGACACTCAAAGGAAGATAGTTGAATCTCATTCAGACCAAGAAATAGAATAATTATTGAATGTGAATGGAGGGAAAGAATTGAATGAGAGAGGGAATGGGTGGGATTAGGAAGGTCAGGTATAGGATCAGGTGTAGGGACAGATATATATACAGAGAGCCAGGTCAGTAAAAAACTATTGGCAGTAAGAGGGGAAGAAGGAATCTCAATCGTGTGTCAGAGACCTGGGATGGGTAGGCTCCAAGGAGTCTAGGAAGGGGATTCTACCTGAGACTCCTGGCAGTGTGGGATTTGAAGTCTGAAATGGCCACCTGCTAGACACGCAGGACACCCAGTGTACACCAATCTCAAAACCTTCAACCCATAGTTTGCCTTTCAGAGAACATTGAAGTGAAGGGACAATGAAGTGAAGTGAACAGAGATTTAGACAATAGCTATCCAATGACTGGGTCCCCTTAAGACTCATCCCATGGGCTAGAGCCAATCCCTGAAACTAATTAAGCTACTCTATTAAGTTTGTAGTCAGAAACCTAGTATAATTTTCCTCTGAGAAGCTCCACTCAGCAACTGACAGAAACAAATACACAAAACCATAGCTAAACTTTGGACACAGCTCAGGATGTCCTCTGAAAATCTGTGGGGAGGATTGAGAGACCCAAATGATTTGTGGCATCCAGAAAAAAATACAAAAACAAAACAAAACAAAACAAAACAAACAAACAAACAAACAAAAACAGCTAACTGGGACACTTGGGAGCTCCCATAGATAAACTATCAATTAGTGATCATCCATGGGCTGTACCTAAGATGCCTGCACAAATGTAGCAGAAGGGAAACATGGAATTCATGGAGTTCTACTGCAAGCACCTGGAGCAGGGGCTGTACCTAACATTGTTACTTGCATGTGCAATCTGTTCCCATGACTGGGTAGCTTCTCTGGCCTCACTGGGAGAACATGTGTCTGGTCTGGTCCTGCATTTACTTGATGTCTCAAAGTGAGTTGGAACCTGGGGGCAGGGGATTCTTAACTTCTCTGAAAGGAAAGGGAGGGAAAAATATGGGGAGGCACCAGGTGAGGTGGATAATAGGAAGGGAGGCTTTGACCAGGATGGAAATTCAATGAATACATTAATGGAAAAAATGAATGATTCACCTGAACTTTTATTCCCAGGTAGAAAACATTATGCAGATTAAAATTCAAGCAAAGAAGGAAAACCCAATACGGAACATTTCTGCACCTAAAAAAACAGATACCGTAACATTGTGTGCTATTTTTTTTAATCTCATTATATAATGAATCACTTTTCTTTCTTTCTTTTTTTTTTTTTTTTTTTTTTTGATTTTTTGTTTGTTTGTTTGTTTGTTTTGAGACAGTGTTTCTCTTTGTAGCCCTGGCTGTCCTGGAACTCACTCTATAGACCAGGCTGGCCTCAAACTCAGAGATCTGCCTGCCTCTGCCTTCCAAGTGCTGACATTAAAGGCATGCACCACGACTGCCTGCCATGAATCACTTTCTTGAAGTTCCTTGTAAAAAGAATAATGATATTGGGCCATTTTCACTGTTTCCTCTATTAATATAAAGACTTCCTAAGTTGAAGATATTTTATGACTTATACTGCAATGTTGAAAACCCCATGACTATGGATACAAATGGGCCTATAATATAACAAAGTGTTTTTATTTTTGCTATGTGGTCATAATACCATTTGTCTTGCAAAGTAAATATGTTTATGTCTGAGACATAGGTTTCTATCAAACTTAGTCACAAAAAGACATTAATATGATACCCAGAAGTCAATTGAGAAAAGCAAAATTGTTTATTGTACTGAGAGTAACAGACTGGGTGATCCAACTTAAATAGAACAGTTAACAAAATCCCCTCACCATCAAGACTTAGGTAAATTCAAATAGGAGGCAGAAGAAATTAAGAGCTAGTGACAAAAGTAAGCTGTGAAATGCTGTCTTTATAATACGATTTTGCACTTGAAATTCTGATTACTAACCAAAATCTACACAAGGCTAAAAAGTGCTAATCCTAGCATACACTCACGAGATCTTTTTTGGGACCCCCAAGCATACTATAAGCTACAGGTACTAAAGAATGCCTATGGTAGAAAAACTCATTCTACTTTTTATTTTAAAATAACATTTATTTTTGATACTAAATTTTTAATAAGTTAATTTTGGTGAGAAATAAATATCAAATTTTAAATCATTCCTCCCTTATATTGATATATATGTGCTTAAATAAAAAGAACCCTTCATGCAGTATTACAACTTAAAATGCAAATTAACTTATGATAAATTAATACATTAATATAATCTTTTAAATATAAAGCAAAAAATTATTTGAGGACTTCTGACATACAGATGTTGTATTTAATGTCCTAAATATATGCAACATCTTTTTTAAAATTTGTATTAGATATTTTACTTATCTACATTTCAAATGTTATCTGATTTCCTGTCCAGAAAATCCCATCCCCCTCCTCCTGCTTCTATGAGGGAACACCTACCCAGCCTGCCCTATATCCCTGCCCTGGCATTATCCTACACTGGGACATTGAGCTTTCACAGGACCGAAGTTCTCTCCTCCTACTGATGTCTGTCAAGGCCATCCTCTGCTACACATATGGCTAGAATCATGGGTAGCACCACATTGTACTCTTGGTTGGTGGTTTACTTCCTAAGAGCCCTAGAGTGTCTGGTTAGTTCTTGTTCTTCCGATGGGGTTGCACACCCTTTTAGATCCTTAAGTCCTTTCTCTAACTCCTCCATTGGGAACCCTGTGCTCAGTCTAATGGTTGGCTGTGAGCATCCATCTCTGTATTTGTCAGGCTCTGGCAGAGCCTCTCAGAAGATAGTTATATCAAGCTCAGTAAGCACTTGTTGGCATCCACAATCATGTCTAGGTTTGGTATATGTATATCGGATGTATTCCCAGATGGGGCAGTTTCTGGATGGCCTTTCCTTCAGTCTCTGTTTCACACTTTGTTTCCATATTCCTTCTCTGAGATTTTGTTCCTCCTTCTAAGAAGGATTGAATCATCCATAGTTTGGTCTTCCTTCTTGCTCTTCATGTGATTTGTTAATTGTATCTTGGATATTCCAAGCTTTTGTCCTAATATCCACTTATCAGTAAGTGCATACCATGTGAGTTCTTTTGTGACTGGGTTACCTCACACAGGATGATATTTTCTAATTCCATTTATTTACATAAATATTTTGTGAAGTCATTGTTTTTAGTAGCTGAGTAACACTCCATTATGCAAAAGTACCAGATTCTATCCTCTGTTGAAGGACATCTGTGTACTTTCCAGCTTCTGGCTATTATAAAGAAGGCTGTAATATATCCTTGGAAGGATATCTATTGGAGCATGTATCCTAGTTATATACCAGAGCATCTTTTGGTTATATGCTCAGGAGTGGTATAGCTGGGTCCTCAGGTAGTACTATGCCTAATTTTCTGAGGAACTGCCAGTTTGATTTCCAGAGTTGTTGTACAAACTTGCAGTCCCACCAACTATGGTGGAGTGTTCATTTTAATCCAAATCCTTGCTAGCATCTGCTGACACCCTTCACAATAATCACAAATAATATAAAGTACCTTAGTTTGACTCTAACTGAGCAAGTGAAAGATATGTATGACAAGAACTTCAAGGCTCTGAAGAAAGAAATCAAAGATATCAGAAGATGGAAACATCTCCCATGCTTGTGGATTGGCAGGATTAATGTAATAAAAATGGCAATCTTGCCAAAAGCAATCTATACATTCAATGAAATCCCCATCAAAATTTGAACTCAATTCTTCAAAGAGTTAGAAAGAGAAATTTGCAAATTCATTTGGTATATTTAACAATCCAGAGTAGTGAAAACTATTTACAACAATAAAAGACCTTCTAGGGGGAACTACCATCCATGACTTCAAACTGTATTATAGAGCAATAGTGATAAAATCTGCATTATTGGTAAAGAGACAGGCAGGAAGATCAATGGAATAGAATTGAAGATCCAGAAATGAACCCACACACATCTGGTCACTTGATTTTTGGCAAAGGAGCAAAAACCATCAAGTGGAATAAAAGATGGCATTTTCAACAAATAGTGCTGGTTCAACTGTAGGTCAGCATGTGAAAGAATGCAAATTGACCCATTCTTATCTCCTTGTACAAAGCTCAAGTCAAGTAGAACAAAGACCTTCTCATAAAACCAAACGTGCTAAAACTAATATAAGAGAAAGCAGGGAAGGAACTTGAGTACATGAGTACAGGGGAAAAAATTCCTGAACAGAAGACCAGTGACTTATGCTCTACAATCAAGAATTGAGAAATGGGTTTCTTTCTAGTTCCTGGCTATTATAAGGCTGCTATAAACATAGTGGAGCATACATCCTTATTACATGTTGGAGCAACTTCTGGGTATATGAAGGAGGTGGTATAGTTGGGTCCTTAGGTAGTACTATGTCCAATATTCAGAGGAACTGCCAAACTGATTTCCAGACTTGTACCAACTTGCAATCCCCCCAGCAATGGAGGAGTATTCCTCTTTCTCCACATTCTTACCTGCATCTGCTGTCACCTGAGTTTTTTATTTTAGCCATTCTGACTGGTGTGAGGTGAAATATCAGGGTTGTTTTTATTTACATTTCCTGATGACTAAGGATGTTTGACATTTCATTAGGTGTTTCTCATCCATTCAGTATTCCTTAGTTAAAAATTCTTTGTTTAGTTCTGTAGCCGATTTTTTAATTAGAGTTATTTGGTTCTCTGGACTCTAACTTCTTGAGTTCTTTGTACATATTGGATATTAGCCCTCTATCAGATATAGGATTGGTAAGGATCTTTTCCCAATTTGTTGGTTGCCTTTTTGTTCTATTGACAGTGTCCTTTGCCTTACAGAGCTTTGCAATTTTATGAGGGCTTATTTGTCAATTCTTGGACTTACAGCACAAGCCATTGGTGTTCTGTTCAAGAATTTTTCCCCTGTGCCCATGTGTTTGATGCTCTTCCCCACTTCCTACTCTATAAGTTTCAATGTATATGGTTTTATTTGGAAGTTCTTGATCCACTTGGACTTGAGCTTTGTACAAGGAGATAAGAATGGGCCAATTTGCATTTTTCTACATGCAATCTGCCAGTTGAGCCAGCACCATTTGTTAAAAAAACTATCTTCCACTGGATGGTTTTAGCTCCTTTGTCAAATATGAAGTGACCATTTGTGTGTGGGTTCATTTCTGGGCCTTCAGTTCTATTCCATTTATCCTCCTGCCTGTCTCAGTACCAATACCATGCAGTTTTTTTTTTTTTAAATCACTATTATTCTGTAATACAGCTTGAGGTCAGGGATGGTGATTCCTCTGGAAGTTTTTTTTTTTTGGTTTTTCGAGACAGGGTTTCTCTGTATACCCCTGGCTGTCCTGGAACTCACTCTGTAGACCAGGCTGCCCTCGCACTCAGAAATCTGCCTGCCTCTGCCTCCCAAGTTCTAGGATTAATGGTGTGCACCACCACCGCCTGGCTAAAATCTTTTATAGTTGAGAATAGCTTTCACTATCCTGGGTTTTTTGTTATTCCAAATGAGTTTGTAAATTTCTGTTTCTAACTCTATGAAGAATTGATTTGCAACTTTGATGGGGAATTCATTAAATCTGTAGATTGCTTCTGGCAAGATGGCTATTTTTTACTATATTAATCCTGCCAATCCATGAGCATGGGAGATCTTTCCATCTTCTGAGATCTTCAGTTTCTTTCTTGAGAGACTTTAAGTTCTTGTCATACAGATCTTTCACTTGCTTGGTTAGAGTCACACCGAGGTATTTTATATTATTTGTGACTATTGTGAAGGGTGCCATTTCCCTAATTTCTTTCTCAGCTTGTTTATCCTTTGAGAAAAGGAACTCAGATGTCCTTCAACAGAGGAATGGGTACAGAAAATGTGGTACATTTACACAATGGAGTATTACTTGGCTATTAAAAATGATGAATTCATAAAATCTTTGACAACTGGAGAGAACTAGAAAATATCATCCTGAGTGAGGTAACCCAATCGCAAAAGAACACACATGGCATGTACTCATTGATAAGTGGATATTAGCCCAAACCTCCAAATAACCAGGGAACAATTCACAGACAACATGAAGCTCAATAAGGAGGAAGAGCATAGTGTAGGTGCTTTGGCCCTTCTTAGAAGGAGTACAAAATAATCAGAGAAGCAAATATGGAGATAAAGTGTACAGCAGAGACTGAAGGAAAGGCCACCCAGAGACTGTTCCACCTGGGGATTCATCCCATATAGAGTTACCAAACCCAGACACTACTGTGGATACCAAGAAGTGCATACTGAAAGGAGCCTGATGTGGCTGTCTCCAGAGAGGCCCTGCCAGAGCCTTACAAATACAGAGGCAGATGTTAGCAGCCAACCATTGGACTGAGTATAGTATCCACAGTAGAGGAGTTAGAGAAAGGACTGAAGGAGTTGAAGGGGCTTGCAACCCCATAGGATGAGCAACAATATCACCAAACAGACCCCCCAGAACTCTCAGGGACTAGCTATCAGCAAAGGTGTACACATGGATCCAGCTGCATATGTAGCAGAGGATGGCCTTGTCATGCATCAAAGGGAAGAGAGCTCTTTGGTCCTATGAAGGTTAGATAGATGCCCCAGTGTAGGGGATTTGAGGGTGGGGAGATGGGAGTGCATGGGTGGGTGAAGGACCACCCTCATAGTGAAAGACCCCCAGAACTGGGGAGATCCTTACTCAAGTTGTGACAATGCAGGCCAGAGGAGTTCGACCCAGACTACAAGGAGTAAGGGGTATTTAAAGGGAAAAACCACAAACTGGGGGTGGGGAGAGGGTTACCAAGGAAACATAACATAAAAACAGTGGAAAATTTCAGGGGGACCCAACCCAAGGTATTCAGTTATGGAGGGGAACATATTCCTTGTAGGAATGTAATCTTTATCGGTCAATGGGGTGGAGAGCCTCATAAACCAATAGACCTTCATTCCTAATTCTTCCCTCATTGTGGATCAGTCAGGAGGGGCAGGTTTCAGGAACCAGAGCCCTGAGGTTGTTTGTTAGCCAAGTTTCTGGAACTGGCTACTCCACATTTTTGGTTTGTTACATTTCTACTAATACATTACATTTTGTTAACATGCTTTTTCCCAAATTTCTAAGTCTCCCAGTCTTTCAGTGTCTATTTATCACCCACCGAATCCCTTGCACACCTGGCCAGAACTTATCAGCCCACAGAATAAGGGGTCCCCGCAGAAACCCGGTCCATGGCATATATCCCAATTTTTAATAAGGTTATTTGATTCTCTGGAATCTAACTTCTTGAGTTCTTTGTATATATTGGATATTAGCCCTCTATTGGATGTAAGATTGGTAAAGATCTTTTTCAATCTTTTCGGTGCTACTTTGTCCTATTGAAAGTATCCTTTCTCTTACTGAAGCATTGCAATCTTATGAGGACCTATTTGTTAGATTCTTTTTTGTTTTTATGAAATATTTTCTGTATTTACATTTCAAATTTTATCCTCTTTTGCAATTTCCCTCCCTTCAAGAAACACCCTATCACATACTCCCTCCCCCTGCTTCTATTGAAAAGCTGGAGAATCGTAGAATTTAAAATGAGGGCATTTAATAGAAATGTATGTATAATGTATAACCTTTACCTAAAAGGAGGCATGGAAAACCTCTGTAACAAGCCAAAAAGGTGGAGTAGCTAATTCCAGAAATTTGGCTAACTCAGAGCCTCAGGGCTCTGGTTCCTGAAACCTGCCCCCTCCTGACTGATCCACAATGAGGGCAGAACTAGGAATGAAGGTCTACTGGTTTATGAGGCTCTCCACCCCGGAGACTGGTAGATGAAGATTACATTCTTAGAATGAATATGTTCCCCTCCCTAACTGAATACCTTGGGTTGGGTCCCCCTGAAATTTTCCACTGTTTTTATGTTATGTTTCCTTGGTAACCCTCTCCCCACCCCCAGTTTGTGGTTTTTCCCTTTAAATAACCCTCACTTCTTGTGTTCGGGGTCGAACTCCTCTGGCCAGCATGGTCACGAGATTGACCCAGGTACTGGCCTATCCCAAATAAACCTCATGTGATTGCAGTAAGTTCGTCCTCTCCTGAGTTATTGGGTGGTCGCATCATCCCGAGACTTGAGTAAAGATCTCCCCAGTTCTGGGGGTGTTTCAGACACCACACAAGAAGTGTGCTATCTGAATGTATTTCTTAAAAACATCATGAGGCTTTTACAATCACTGCAAAAGAGAGATGAAAAAATTGGCAGCTCAGTAGTCGAGGTACATCTGAGGCCATCTAAAATACACTAGGTCTAAAAACAGCAGCCATCTCCTCTGGACTTGGGCAGCACCCCTGGCCTCTGAGCATGCTAGGGCCACATGGGCCCAGCCAGAGCCCCTGGGGGCTGTAGGTGCACCAGCCAGGAGGGTAGAGGCTTAAATCTCGAATCTTCAATGCTGAATGCAGACTGCTACACACTGTCTCACACACACACACTCGGCTCAAAGTCCCTCCTCATTCTAGGTAAAACGCCCACTATGCTAATCTTCTAGGCTAGTAGAGACAAGTCTTTTTCTTGTGAATTCATAGGAGTGGTTCAGCTGCATTACGTGGCTGAGAATGAGGATTTTACTTGACCTTGCCTTGGGATAAGTCTCCTATTTTGTAAGCTTCAATGCCCCTACCCACAATGCTGGAGGCAATTAGTCTGGGTAGGTAAATTCCAAACCAGGGTTTGGCTAAGATGTTGGAACATTGGTAAAGGTCAGAGAGTAATGTCCAATTTTGCCTAGCTGTTAATAAATCATATCTTGGTGGGCACCTAGCACATGAGTTCACAAGGACATATTTGGGCTACCTCTGAGTTAGGGGTGCAAGGAGACAATGCAGGGGCAGGAGACTGACTTCCTTGAAGTTTTCGCCTCAAATACTGCTGTCATACAAAGTCTGCATGGCTGGTATAGAGCTAAACAAAGAATTCTCAACTGAGGAAACGTGAATGGCTGGGCAGTACCTAAAGAAATGTTCAAAATCCTTAGTCATCAGTGAAATGCAAATTAAAAGATCCCTGAGATCCCACCTCATACCAATCAGAATGATTAAGAACTCATTCTTTTTTGAGTAAGTTGTTTATGGTAGAATCCTCTTCTTTAGTAAGTGACCCTAAACTTACTCAATGTTTGGCATCACAAATTGAACATAGTGAGTTTTCAAAAACAAAGCCAAGAAGTTTGGAAAAGGTTGAGTTGAAATTTGGCAAAAGTTTTATGGGAAAACTAAGAACAAGTTATATGATACTTTACATTTTACTCCTCTGTCATCAATATTTCAAAGGTGATTATTTTCAGTATAAATTTAAGGGATAGTATGATTTTTTTTTTTACATTTTGTGCTAAAATTGTGGGGTATTATAGGAATACTTAAGTTCATATATTCTAGATGATCAATTATGATAGGAAAGGAAAGATCCTGCTACTTGAATGTACACAGAAGTAGAGAAGAGTGTTAAAAGGGATCCTGAGGGATGATGACTACAGGACACTTTTTAAACTCAGTACTACTTTAGGTCATATTTTTTTAAATTATTTATTTGTTATATGTAAGTACTGTAGCTGTCTTCAGACACCCCAGAAGAGGACATCAGATCTCATTACGGATGGTTGTGAGCCACCATGTGGTTGCTGGGATTTGAACTCATGACCTTTGGAAGAGCAGTCAGTGCTCTTAACCACTGAGCCATCTCTCCAGCTCCCAGGTCATATTTTAAAAGAAGTTGTAATGTTAAAAGCTACAGTGTGGACTGGAACCATAGTATCATTAACAAATTTCTAGACCTCAAATTTTCTATATCTTATTTTGACATTATCCTAGAGAAGATATGGGTTGGTCATGGATTGTTCCATGGGTATAGTAGTGGATAATCTACAATGTATGAAGAGCTAATGAATCTTTTCTTAATTCATGATTTAAAAGAGCCAATCCCTTGGGAAGGGGGAAGCTTGGGGTGGGGAAAGCATCCTCTCAGAGGCAAGAGGAAGGTGGAATGGGATGAGGAACTGTGGGTCTGGAGGACCATGGAGGGAGGAAACGACTGGAATGTAAATAAATAAATAACTTATAAAAAATAAAATATTTTTCTCCTAGAAAAAAAGAGAGAACTTTTTGGGCAATGTATGAACACATTATGCATTCTAAGAAAGACTTAAATGTTTAATTCTTCTATTTTGCAGAATAGATTGAATAAAGTTAAGTATAGGGATTTAGCCTTTCAAAATTGTTCCATATACTCTTGAGTTCTGTTGTGTTACCAAACATTTCATAGGTAAATTCAACATAAATATATATTATCCAGAGGTAGGCAACCCACAAAAAAAAATAAGTACAAGTATCATCTAAGTGAAGTTTGGTGAAACAAGCAGTATCTTGTGGTCACTTACCAGAATATGGTTGAGAGGTTACTTACAGGGGCAGAAATAATTCCCTAACGCCCAGCCCATCTTAGACAGAGCAATACAAATCTACAAATCTAGAGTATACTTCACAAACCTTAGGATTTTGAAAAGTTTAGAGACAAAATGTCCATTTCAAAAACCGTCTGATGTAAAGACCATCTAGGCAGCTTTGTATGTTTCTCTTTCTCCCAGGAAGGTGGCATGGTTTCAGTCATCATTGCATCTCTTATTCACTGAAAGGTTTCTTACATCTAAGATTTTTTGACCTGTTTTGTTTTCATCTGAGTACAAAGTTTTAATATCAAATTAACTGTTATACAATACTCCACCCCTTCCTCTGTCTCTCACATTTCTTATTCCTCCTCTTCTTCAATAATCCCTGAGCCATGGAGGGAGTAATTTCAGAAGTCCGTGAATGGTTAAGTAATAGGCTACCATGACCCAATAACAAACATTTGATGTCAGGGTCTTCTCCAGCTGTTATGAACTGAGGTTGAAATTCATTAATACTTAAGTATATGTACAAGCAGCTTCATAGGCATATCATATCAACCTAGAAAAAACACAGAAGTGACTTTCCTAGCCACAGGCTTTTGCTCTGGCTTAGGCTTAAACAACCATTTGGTAGATGGGCCTTGAATTATATTGAAAGAGTGTTAGTCTTATCCATAATAAATAGCCAACTATTACACAAGCAGGAATCACTTGCTTATTGTTCCAAGGGCAGGGGCCTAGGCTGCGTCCTGGAACAGTCTCTCTTCCCAGGTGTCGACCTGTTGCTGCACACACATTAGTTAAAAAGGAGGCAATGTATAAATAGTTATTTTATTGTAGGAAGGGAAAGTTATGTTGGTTAAGTAAAGGGAAGGACAGGAGAAGGAGAAAGAGAAGGAAAGGAGAAGAAGGAGAGAGAAAGAGAAAAAAGAGGAAAGCAAAAGAAGAGAACAAAAGCAGAGAGGAAAAAGAGAACAAGAGAGGGAGGGTGAGAGAAAGCATAAGAGTAAGAGAGCAAGAGAAAGGAACAAAGACCAAGAGAGAAAAGAGAGGAGTAAGAGAGGGAAAGCATTGAGGAGACAAAGAGTGAGAGATCAAGATTTCGGATGGGGCAAACTGCCCCTTTTATTGTATGGGGTGTGGCATGTCTGGCTTCTGGTCAGATGACTGTGTGTAAGGTCCAGCTAGAATGCTGGGAGCTTGAGGCATTGTCTGCCTGATAGAGCATACACCTCTTGCAGGGACAGCTGTGAGAGGGTTGGGCTGAAATCTGAGCATCATCTCAGGAGCTAATCGAATGCCTACTGTCCCTGGTGAACAAATTTACTCTGCTCAGTGGGTCTCCAGGGTTCTGAAGTGGCAGCTCTAATGGACCCCCAGCAGTCAGAACAGCCCACTGCCCCACATCTGACCATTATATTTGCATTTTAGCATGTAGGTTCAATCAAGTAAGAATGTTGGAGACAGTTTACTAGCAGCATTCATGGTCCTCCCCTACCTAATGTCAAATCAATCCAGCATGATTGCTTTTAGTCTAGTCACAGCTTAGTTTCTTCATGTCTTACAGTCAAAGTTTATTATTGGGGCACATGATTTGATAGAGAATAGCCCATGTGGGGTCAGGGTTTATTTCTTGGAGATTCTCCTTGAGGCAAGAAAGGGGGAAGAGCATAGGTAGAACTATTTATCTGAATAAAGATTAAATCACCTGTTACTACTCCACAGGTTCATCAAGTGTTAAAAACCATAACTTTGCTATTTGTGAAGATTTGCATAAATAAACACATTCAATATCTTACATTCTGGTTTCACACCTATAATAAATCACAATTTCTCTTTTTATGACTTTTGGTTCATGGTTTTAAACCTCTTATCAGAAACTCTGATTACTATCTAGTAGTAATTAACTAGTGACACATGGGAGACTGAAAAAGTTCTCTTTGCAGACTTGACTATAAAGAAAAGAACCTAATATCAGTCCCAGTGTAAAAGAACTTAATAAATACTAACATAATATTAAGAAATCTTGTAGGATCATCATAAAAAATTGAGAAATCATCTATTTTTCTAGGTAGCATTGCAACTAGACTATATCTTAGATCTGCAGAGATCTGCTTGAAAGGGAGGGCAAAACACCAATGATTGCCATTTGTGTTTAATAGTAACAGGAAAAAAGAATATTAATAGCAATTTTTTGAATGGTTTTCACCTGGACCTTGGCAATGGGAGCAAATCTGTCTTTCATTATTATAATCTGAGACAGACCATCTCAGGAAGATCACTTATTAGTTATCAGCTTGTCATATGATGGCTCCTGAAAATGGTTTTATCATCCAGTTCTCACATAAAAGGAAGACCAGGAGTAATAGTATTGTTTCAGGGTATCCCTTTGTCAACAAGTTACAGGTAGATAATAAACTCCTAGTACTAAAATAGGTTTGTTCTATAATGTTATGACTTCAAGAATTGTCCATTTTCAGCTGAGGGGTTTGCAGCCCCTTAGGACTAACAACAATATGAACTAAGTTGTACCCTCAGAGCTCCCAGGGTCTCAACCACCAACCAAGGACTGCACATGGAGGGGTCTGATTGTTCTGGCAGCATGTGTATAGTAGAGGATTGCAGGTTCGATCAGCAATAGGAGGAGAGGGCCTCGGCCTTGTGAAGGTTCTGTGCCCCAGTGTAGGGGAATGCCAGGGCCAGAAAGTAGGAGAGGGCGGGGTGACAGGCATGGGGAGGTGGGAGGCAACAGGGATTTGTTTTTGTTTGTTTGTTTGTTTTTTGGAGGGGAAACGGGGAATGGAGAAAGTTACATGTAAATAAAGAAAATATCAAAAAAAAAAAAAAGAATTGTCCATTTTCACCATGTAGCATAACTTATTTATTTATTTATTTATTTATTTATTTATATTTTTTATTATCTCTTATTATCAAAGCACCCATACTCTTACAAGATATTTGGAAATGTGATTGTATTTCTTTGTCTCTCCAATGTTTTTCCAAACCTATAAACCACTCTGTTTTTAGCAATATGCCATTTATACAATAAATATTTTCCCCATCCCTATTTCTCATATTCATTCCTAAGAGTCCACAAGCTCCATTCACTGTTTGGCTGTGGATGTCTGCTTCTATCTGGCTCAGCTGTTGGGTGGAGCCTCTAGAAGGACATCCATGCTAGCCACCTGTCTGCATGAATAAAAGAGTTTCATTAGTAGTGTCAGGGATTTGGTACTTGCTGACGGTATGGATCTCAAGTTCGGCCATTTATTGGTTAGCCATTTTCTCAGTCCATTCCCAATCTCTGCATTTCTTTCAGACTGTATAAATTTGGGGTTGAAAGCTTTGTGGGTGGTTTGATGACTGTATCTTTCCACTGAGGTTCCTAACTGACTACAAAAGGAAACCTGTTCATGTTCCATATCAGCAAAGCTCCAAATCATAACTAAGTTCACCCCCATTTATTCTTGGGTACCTCCCATATCCAAGGTCTGCTGTGTCCTGGAGAAGTTGTCTGCCTTCCCACCCCTGTCAGTTTCGTAATACCATTCATTCCCATAGCCATCTCTCCTGCCTCTCCCCAAACCTGATCATGAACACCTTCAAATAACCTCTATATCCCCTCTCCCATCCAATTTCCTCTCTCAATTTTCCTCTTATGATAATGTTATTCCCCCTTCTAGGTAATATCCAAGTACCCTAGCTTGTGTCTTCCTTCTTGTTTAGCTTCTTTGGATCTGTTGGATGTAGCATGGGTGTCCGGTATTTTATGGCTCACATCCACTTATAAGTGAGTACATACCATTTATGTCCTTTTGAGACTGGATTATCTCACTCAGAATGGTATCCTCAAATTCCATCCATTTGCCATCCATCCAAAATTCATGATGTCTTTGTTTTAATGGCAGAATAGGACTCCATTGTATAGGTACCACATTCTTTAGACATTATTCAGTTGAGAACCATCTAGGTTATTTTTAGGTTTCTGATATTATGAGTAAAGCTGATATGAGCATAGTTGAGCAAGTGTATTTGAGAGATGGTGGAGCAGCTTTTGGTTATATGCCCAAGAGTGGTATGGATTGATTATGAGGTAGAGCTATTCCCAGTTTTTTTTTTTTTTTGAGAATCCATTACATTAATTTCCCAAGTGGTTGTACAAGTTTGCACTCTTCTACTTTTACATTTTTTTCTGATATGTGTTAGTTCTTGAGGTTTTGATTTTAGCCATACTGACTGGTATAAGATAGAACATTTGATTGTTCTGATTTCCATTTTCCTGGAGTATAAGGACTTTGAACATTTCTTTTAGTACTTACAGGACATTGGAAACTCCTCTATTATTCTGTTTAGCTCTTAGCCCGATTTTTTAAATTTTGGGTGGAGTTTAGTATATGACTTCTTGATTTCTTTATAAATTTTGGATAGTAGGTTCTTCTCAGATACTTTGTTCTGCCATTTTGTCCCATTGTCAATATCAAATGCCTTACAGAAACTTTGAGTTTCATGAGGTACCATTGATAAATTGATTTTGGAACCTGAGCCATTGTTATGTTCAGAAATTTGTCTCTTGTCCCAATATTTTCCAGGTTATTTTTCACTCTCTTTTCTTTGAAATTTCATTTATCCCTATTTATTTTGATGTCCTTGAAGTACTATGACTTGTACTTGAATTTTATGACAAGTATTTGAATTTTATGCAGGATGATAAGTAATGGATCTATTTTCATTCTTCTACATGTAGACATTCAATTAGATCAACATCATTTGTTGAAGATACTTTCTTTTTGCATTGTATTGCTGCTTTATCAAAACTCAAGTATTCATAGGTATATGGGTTTAGTTTGGGTATTTCTATTCAATTCTATTCTTGGTCCTCTGTTTTTCTCATAGGAGAATTCTTGCTTCAATGTCTATAAAAAATGTATTGGAATTTTGATGGGGATTGCATTGAATCTGTATATTGCTTTTGGTAAGAAGGCCATTTTTCACTTTGTTAATCCTACCTATTTGTGAGCATGGGTGTTCTTTCCATCTTCTCATATTTTCTTTATTTGGTGATTTAATTTCTTGTCACCCAGAGAGCTTTCACTTGCTTTGATTGAAATATAGCAAGATATTTTGTATTATAGTGGCTGTTGTTAAGGGTATTCTTTCTGTAATTTCTTTTTTGGCCCATTTATCATTTGTTTAAAGGAGGACTTTTTTTTTTTTTAGTTAATTTTCTATCTAGCTTCTTTGATGAAGGTATTCCTCAGCTATAGGAGTTCTCAGGTATACCATTTGAGGGAGTTTGTGTGTAATATATTGTCCACAAGTAGTGATACTTTGACTTCTTCCTTTCCATTTTGTATCTACTTTATCTCCTTTAGTTGTCTTTTTTGTACTGTCTAGAATGTAATATACTACATTGTATAGATATGAAGGCAGTGGTCAGCCTTATTTTTTCCCTGATTTTAGTGAAATTGATTTAAATTGCTCTCCATTTAATTTGATGTTTGCTATTGTTTTATTGTGTGTTGCTTTCATTATGTTTAGATTTATGTCTTATTTCCATGTTCTCTCTAATATTTTTAACATTTCAAAGTATTTTGGTTTGTTTTCTGGTTTTTGTTGTTGTTGTTGTTGTTGTTTTATTTAATCTTTTTTTTTTTTTTTTACAGTCCAGACTTATCCCCCTCTGGTCTACCCTCTGACAGTTTCACATTCCATACTACCTCCTCCTGCAATCTCCAAGAGGTTATCCCCCTACCCTTACATACACACATACCCCACCAGAGTGCCACACTTCCTCAGGCCTCCAGTCTCTTGAGGGTTAGGTGCACATTCTCTGACTGAGTCCAAACCCAACAATCTTCTGCTTTGTATATGTTGGAGAGCTCATATCAGCTGGTGTACATACCTGGTTGATGGCTCTCTTTCTGAGATCTCCAGGGTCTAGGTGTGTTGCGACTCCTGGTCTTCTTATAGAGTTGCCCTCTTTAGCTTCTTCCAGCTTTTTCATAATTCAACCACAGAAATTCTTACCAGCTTCTGTCCATTGGTTGGGTGTAAATGTTTACTTTCAACTGCTTGTTGGATCTTTCCAGAGCAGTCATGATAGACCCCTTTTTGTGAGTACACTGTAGCATCAGTAACAATGTTAGGCTTTGGGGCAACCCATTAAGCTGGATCCCAAATTGGGCCTGTCACTGGATCTCCTTTTCTTCAGGTTCTTCTCCCTTTTTTCTCAGCATTTCTTTAAGACAGTAACAATTCTCGGTCAGAATTTTTGACTGTGGGATAGCAATCTCTTCCTTCCACTTGATGCCTTATCTTTCTACTGAAGGTGGCCTCTACAAGTTCCCTTTCCTCACTGTTAGGCATTTCATCTGAGGTCCCTTCCTTTGATTTCTGAGAGTCTCTCACCTACCATGTCTCTGGTACATTCTAGAGAGTTCCCCCACCTCCTTCCCTGTAGGGTTGCCTGTTTCTATTCTTTCTGCTGCTCCTCAGTGCTTCAGTCCTGTTCCCCTCACCCAATGCCTGATCATGTTCCCCTCTTCTCCTCCCTGTCCCTTTCTTACCCAGATCCCTCCCTGTCTCCACCCTCCTGTGATTGCTTTCTTCTCCCACAAAGACTTTTCAACATGTGCCTTTGTCGTTTAGTTTGTTTATATGGTGGATTAAGTTGAAAGATTTCCCATTGAACTATCCCTGCATTCCTAGGATATAGCCTACATGATCATGGTAGATGATGTTTTTGCATTTGGTTTGCAACAATTTTATTGAATATTTTTGCATCAATGTTCAAAAGAGAAATTGGTTTGAAGTTGTCATTGGGTGAGTCTTTGTATGGCTTAGGTATAAGGATGACTATGGTGTCATAGAATGAGGTTTGCAGAATTCCTTCAATTTCTATTTTGTAGAATAGTTTGAATATTAAGGATGTTATCTTGTCTTTGAAAGGCTGGTAATATTCTATACTTAAACCATCTCTTCCTAGGCTTTTATGGTTGTTTTTGTTGTTGATGTTTCCTTGATGTTGTTTGGGAGAATTTTAATAATTTCTTCTATTAACTTAGGTTCTTCTTTAAACTTTACATTGTTTTCTTGATCTTGATTTAACTTGGCAAGTCTTATCTGTCAATAAAATTATATATTTTATTAAGATTTTTCAGATACAGGAGGAGATGGGACAGAGGGTCAAGAATTTGAAAGGAGTTGTGTAGCATTGAGGAAGTGGAAACTGGGGTAGCCACTAGAAAGTTACAGATGCAAGGGTCCCATGACATTCCCAGGACGCAAGTGGGAGGACATTAACTAAAATAGAAAACAAATGGGAGAAAGAACCTGTAGAGACCATATCCAGTGGATAGGAATGGCCCCTGTTTGAGTAATGGTGCTACCTACCCACCTCAAACATATTAATCCAAAATTCCTCCTATCAAAAGGAAATTCAGGGACAAAGAGTGGAGCAGAGGCTGAAGGAAAAGTCATCCAGAGACTGCCCCACCTAGGGATCCTTCCTGTTTGCAAACCAAACCAAACTCAGAAACTATTGGTGATACCAAGAAATGCTTGCTGACAGGATCCTGATATAGTTATCCACTGAAAGGCTCTACCAGAGCCTAAGCAATACACATGAGGATGAATGTAGCCAAATATCTGACTGAGCACTGACACCCCAGTGAAAAAGTTAGAGCAAAGACTGAAGAGGCTGAAGAGATTTACAACCTAATAGGAAGAACCACAATATCAACCAACCAGACCCCCCAAAGCTCCTAGGGACATAACCACCAACCAAAGTGTACACATGGAGGGACCAATGGTCCCAGCTGGATATGTAGTAGATGATTGCCTTAACATGCATCACTAGGAGGGGAGCCACTTGTCTTGTGTAGACTAGGTGACTCATGGTAGGGAATGGTAGGGTGTTGAAGCAGGGGTGGGTGGGCAGGTGGGGGAGTACCTTCATAGAGGCAGAGGGAGTGGGGAGGGGATAGATGATTTGTGGAGGGAAAGGGGATAATATTTGAAATGTAAATAAACAAAATATCCAATAAAAAAAGATTTTCTAATATTGTGGAATACTTGTTTTTGAAGTAAGAACTAGTGATTCATTGAATTTCCTCACTGTCTGTCATGTCTCCCCTTTCATTTCCGATTTTCTTTATTGAACTGTGTATCTCTGTCTTTTGGTTAGTTTGCCAAACGTTTTGTCAATCTTGTTGATTTTTCCAAAGAAACAACATTTGGTTTCATTGATCCTTCGCAATGTTTATTTGTTACTGACTGATTGATTTTAGCCCTGATTTTGATTATTTCCTTCCATCTACTTCTCTTTGGTTTGCTTGCTTCTTTGTCTTCTGGGGTTTTTTGGTGTCCTTCTAAATTGCAAGTATGAGAACTTTGTATTTTCTTTATGGAGGCATTTAGTAATATGAACTTTCCAGTTAGTATAACTTTTATTGTGTTTCATAAACTTGGGCATGTTGTGCCTTTATTTTCATTTAATTCTACGAAAGTCAGTATTTTTTTTTCAGTATTTTTTCCCTGACTCAGATATCATTGAATAAAGAGTTGTTCAATTTCCATGAGTACGTATAGATTCTCCTGTTTCTGTTTTTGTTGAAGTCCACCTTTAATTCATTTTGATCACTTAAGGCAGAAGGGATAATTTTGATTTTCTTTTATCTGTTGAGGTTTCCTTTGTGGCTGACTCTATGCTCAGTTTTGGAGAAGGATTCATGAGGTGCTGAGAAGATGGTGTACTTTTTGTGTTTGGGTAAAATACTCTTTTTAAAATTATTTATTTTACTTACAATTCAAATGTTATCCCCCTTTTCACCCCACCCCTCCAAAAGCCTTCCACCACATCCAATCTCCACTATTTCTTTGAGTTGGTTGGTGCTCAAGCACCAACTCACTCACTGCCAACTCACCCCTCTAGCATCCCCCTACTCTAGGGAATCAAGCCCCCACAGAACAAAGTGCCTCTGCTCCCATTGTGGGTAGAGAAAGCAGTCATCTGCTACATATGTAGCAGGGGCCACAGACCAGCCCATGCATGCTCTTCTGTTCATGGTTTAGTCTGAGAGACCCCTTAGGGCTCTGGTTAGTTGATACTGTTGTTCTTCCTATGGTGTTACAATACCCTTCAGCTCCTTCAGCCCTTCCCCTAATTCTTCCATCAAAGTCCCCAAGCTTAGTCCAGTAGTAGGCTGTAATTATCTGCATCTGTCCCAGTCAGTTGCTCATAAAGCCTCTCAGAGTACAGTCATATCAAGCTCCTGTCTGCAAAAGCAACATGGCATCAGCCATTGTTTTAAGTTTTGGTGCTTGTGCATAGAGTGTATCCCAAGTTGAAGCAAATTCTGAATGGCCTTTCCTTTACTATGAACTTCATTTTTGTTCCTGCATTTCCTTTAGACATGAACAATTCTGGATCAAAAATTTTGATAATGGGTAGGTGCCACCATCTTTCAACTGAGGGCTATGTCTCTCTACTGATGGGAGCTCCATATCCCCACTATTTGTAATTTCTTCTAAGATCATTCCAATTGGCTCCTTGGAACTCGTATATCCCTGGTGTCTGGGATGGTCAACATAAAAACAGAAGGGATTTAAATTTAATTTGGTATCCTCCTGTTAAAGAAATTTAAAACTCAAATAATATGTACATTTAATTGTATTTTGTATATAGGCTATATAATCATTT
Source organism: Mastomys coucha (assembly GCF_008632895.1). NCBI lineage: Eukaryota > Metazoa > Chordata > Mammalia > Rodentia > Muridae > Mastomys > Mastomys coucha. Next base: position 75,859,083 of record NW_022196904.1, read on the forward strand.
GAAACAGTATATATTTTCTCAATAATTTATTTATTCAAATTACATCCCAATCCCAAACTCTTCCTCTCCCCAACACCCACACCCTGAAACAAAGATGAAGTATTCTTTCTAATAGTTAACAAAATAAACTTTCAAAAAAATTAATCATAAGAATCAGAGAAAGGCACTGCACACACATGAAAGGGAACTCTACCAAGGTGGTATCTCAGTTCAGAACATCTATGTTCAAAATGCAATGGTTCCCATGTCTGTAAAATGAACATGCCAAAGCCTAAGTTGCACACTGAACCGCATACATTAATACTGGGAGGCTTCAGTATCTCACACTCATCAATTGACAGGTAATCCAGAAAAAAAAAATAAAAAGAGAAAAAACAAAACTAACAAACATTATGGGTCAAATGTACCTAACACGTATCTATTGAATGTTTCATCCATTTATTCAAGTGCTTTGTGGGCTTTTAAGATGTCTCAGTTGAGATTTCTCTGTCTCTATAGCCCATTTTTAAATGGGTTATTTGATTTTCTAGAGACAAACTTCTTGAGTGCTTTGTATATTTTGGATATCAGACTTCTATCAGATATAGAGTTAGTGACAATCTTTGTTTCTATCTTTATGTTGCTGTTTTGTCTTTTTGAGAGTGTCCTTTGCTTTACAGAAGATTTTTAGTCACATTTGCCAACTGTTAATCTTAGACTCTGAGCCACTCACTGAGCCACTGGTGATCTATTAAGGAAAATTTTCCTCTGTGCCAATGTGTTTGAAGCTCTTTCCTACCTTCTCTTCTGTTAGAATCAGTGGATCTTGGTTTTGATGTGGAGGTCCTTGATCCAATTGGATTTGACCATTATAAAAGGTATGGATCAATTTGCATTATTTTACAAGCAGACTACCAGTTAGATCAAAACAATTTGTTGAAGATGCTCTCTTTTTTCTATTGTATGGTTTTGGCTTCTTTGTTAAAAATCAAGCTTTCATAGGTGTGTGGGTTTATTTCTGGGTCTTAAATTGTATTCCTTCGATCAATCTGTCTCTCTCTGTACCAATCAATACCATGCAGTTTTTATCACTATTGTTCTGTAGTACAGTTTAAGGTCAGGTATGGTGATTCTTCCAGAAGTTCTTCTTTTTTTTATTTTTTAAATTCCACAAGAAGTTGAGAATTGCTCTTCCCATCTCTGTGAAGATTGAGTTGGAATTTTAATGAGAATTGCATTGAATCTGTCTGTAGATTGATGTGTTAAAATGGGTATTATGCACTTAAAGAAATGTTCAACATCCTTACTGTTCAAGGAAATGCAAATGCATATGACACTGAGATTCCAACTTGCACAAATCTGAATGGCCAAGATTAAAATCTCAGGCAAGGGCAGATGCTACAGAGGATGTGGATGGAGAGGAACACTCCTGCATTCCTGGTAAAATTGCAAACTGATATGATCACTCTGGAAATCAATCTGGAGGTTCCTCAGAATATTGGAATTAGATATACCTGAAGACCTATCTATACCATTCCTGGATGTATACTCAAAACATGCTTCACCTTATCATAAGGACACATGTTCAGCTATGTTCATAGCAGACTTTATTTGTAATATCCAAAAGTTGGAAACAACATACATGTCCCTCAACTGAAGAATGGGTACAGAAAATGTAGTTCATTTACTTGATAGAATACAGAATACCCATAATACAACACACATACACCTAAAATTTTAAACGGAGCAAAGCCCAAGTGAGGATATTTCAATAGCACTTAGAAGTAGGAACAACACAAACACAGAATGAAGAGAAAATGAACAACTTAGGTGGGAAAGGGGAGGGGTATCAGAAAAGGGGGACAGGATCCAGAATGGAGGAGACACAAGAGAAGCCCAGTGGACCAAAAAAATGAATGGAAACTTCCAGATCAAGGGGTTTTGGGAGCAGACTCTAGAAATTCCCAGAGACCTAGGATACAGAAGACTTCAAGGATTCATTACGGTTGAACTTAATGTCCAGCTGAAATATCCAGTATGGGTTGATGGAACCTGAAGAGATAACCACCAGTAGTTGGACATTGTCCCCACTGGAGGAATGTGGACACCAATCTACATGCAAAATTTTTATCCCAGAAATGTTCCTATCTAAAAGTAGTGCAGGGACAAAAATTGAACAGACACTGAAGGAAAGACCCGTCAGTAACCTGTCCAACTTGGGATCTATCCCATCAGCAGGCACCAGTAGCTGACACTATAACTGATAATATGTTGTGCTTGAAGACAGGAACTTAGCATTGCTGTCCTCTGAAAGGCCCTACTACAGTGAACTAACACTAATGAAGATGCTCACATCCAACCACATGACTCAGGTCAAGTCCCATATGGAAGAGTTAGGGGAAAGTTAGAAGAATATGAAGGTCATGGCAACCCCAAAGGAAGATCAACAGTGTTAACTAACCTGATCCCTGCTGCACTCCCGGAGGCTAAGCCATGAATCAAAGAGTATACATTGGCTGCTCCAAGGCTCCAAGCAATATGTAGGAGAGAACTGCTTTGTCTGGCTTCCATGGGAGAGGGTGTGCCAAATCCCTTAGAGACTTAATACCTCAGAGGGGGATCCCTGGAGGTGGGAGAATCTTCTCTGAAAAGGGAATTAGGATTGGTTGAAGGTTTCTCAGAGGGGTGAATGGAAAGAGCAACATTTGGCATGTAAATAAATAAAATATAAGGAAAATAATTTTCTAAAATAGATAGGAAACATTATTTTGAGCATGGCAATTCTCAATGAATACTATAACATTGTGATATTTTCTAGAGCCTCAAACATATGAGCACAGGGGGAAAATTCCTGAACAGAACACCAATGACTTGTGCTGTAATATCAAGAATCCATAACTAGGACCTCATAAAATTGCAAAGCTTTGTAAGGCAAAGGACACTGTTAATAAGACAAAAGGCAACGAACAAATTGGTAGAAGATCTTTACAAATCTTACATCTGATAGAGGGCTAATATCCAATATATATAAATAACTCAAGAAGTTATACTCCAGAAAACCAAATAACAATTAATATTAAAAATGGGGTACAGAGATCGACAAAGAATTTTCAATTGAGGAATATCGAATGACCAAGAAGCACCTAAAGAAATGTTGAAAATCCTTTGTCATCAGGGAAATGCAAATCAAAGCAACTCTGAGATTTCACCTCACACCAGTCAGAATGGCTAAAATCAAAAACTCAGGTGACAGTAGATGCTGGCAAGGATGTGGAGAAAGAGGAACATTCCTCCATTGTCGGTGGGAATGCAAGATGGTACAACACCTCTGGAAATTAGTTAGGCAGTTCCTCAGAAAACTGGACATAGTATTAACTGAGGACCTAGCTATACCACTCCTGCACATATAACCAGAAGATGCTCCAACATTTATTAAGGACACATGCTTCACTAAGTTCAAAGCAGCTTTATTTATAATAGCTTGGAGCTGGAAAGAACCCAGATGTCCTTCAACAGAGGAATGGATACAGAAAATGTAGTACATTTGCACAATGGAGTACTACTCAGCTATTAAAAATGATGAATTCATGAAATTCTTAGGCAAATGGATAGAACTCGATTATTTGGTTTTTAATAGCAATTACCTCCAGCATTGCTCAGGGTAATTTGACTGCCTGAGCAAAGTGGGGTTTATAAGTTTTCCATTATCATCATGTGGTGCAGTATGTTATTTAAGCTATAGTAGTGTTTCCATTACAAAAGTGAGTGTCTCTGTATTTATTTAACAGATATTAAAAACTGAACTTTAAGTTAAAAGGAAAATAAAAGTTCAGCAGGAGCTTGCCACGTAAGCCTGAGAGTTAAATTTGAGACTGGTGCTGGCTAATGAGAGGATTACAGAAAACCACAGGGGGCCAGGCCTGTGAATACAAATCAAAGCAGAGGCAAGCAAGCTGTTAGATATCCTAGGGACTAACAGGTCAGGAAGACATAAACCATAGAGATAGGGTAAAAATGCAAGGACATATCCACGGCCAAGGCCTGCAAGGACATGCCTGGGCAGACACTGAGTAATGGGCCATCTAGTCCTCTTAGATATAGTTGAAGGTCAACTAGAAACCCTGAGTAGCGCTCCCCTTTTAGGAATTTTCAACTCTAATCTACACTAACTACATTTAAAATAGCCAATCACGTATAGCCACACCAATTCCTTTGTTTCCCCAGACCTTTTTTCCTATATAAACCCCTAACCCCTGGGCCTCGTGGTCGATTTTCCCTGGACTCCTGAGTGAGTTTGATTGGGGGTGGAACCAGAGCTCTGAATAAACTGCCTCTGTGTTTGCATCAAGACGGCCTCTTGTGTTCTTTGGGTGTATGTCTCCCAGGACTTGAATGAGAACTCCCTACGGGGTGTTTCATAAGCTTTTTTCATCTTGGTGAATTTTTCCTCTCATAAATGTGTAGTGTATTTACACATACCTTTTGAGAAATTTTTGTTGTAAGTCTTTTTTAGCATAACATTTGATTCATAGGAACATTTGCATGGAATATATTTTATGAATCCTTTGTCCTGAAATAATACTACTTCTTGATATTGAAGTGTGTTTGTTGTGTGCAAGAAAGGATGGATACTGATGTCATATCAAACTCATTAGTCTGTGTATTTTAATTGTAGAATTGAGTCCATTGTTATTGAAAGATATCAGTGCCCAGTGATTGTTAATTTCTATTATTTTCTTGTTGTTGTTTATTTTGGAAGTGTTGTAAGTTGCGTGTGTGTGTGTGTGTGTGTGTGTGTGTTTGTGTTTTCTTTCGGTTCTGTATATGTGGGGTTATTTATTTGCTGTAATTTTTTTTTTTTTTTTTGGTTTTTTTTTCGAGACAGGGTTTCTCTGTATAGCCCTGGCTGTCCTGGAACTCACTCTGTAGACCAGGCTGGCCTCGAACTCAGAAATCCGCCTGCCTCTGCCTCCCAAGTGCTGGGATTAAAGGCGTGCGCCACCACCGCCTGGCATTGCTGTAATTTTTGATATGTATTGTTAACACCTTTATGGTTTTTCTCTAGCATCTTCTGTGGGCTGAATTTCTAGATCTATATTGTTCAAATTTGAATTTATTGTGCAAAATTTTAATTTCTTCATACAGGATGTACAGTGGGCCTTTTGATGGGGATCTTTCCTAGCAGAGTCTCTTAGGGTTGTTTCTATCAGCATTGCTTCAGAGGAGATAAGGATTCAGAGGGGTGGGAATGAGTCAGGTGATGGTCAAGTGAATTTAGCATCTCTATGTTGCTAGCAATTAGGCAAATTCTGTGGTGTTGACTAACTAGTAAACAGGTGGTTCTTTATTATACAAGAGTCACAGAACAAAGAGATTCTAATTATTATTCACGTGGTAGAGTTTATGTGTTTGACTTTTCATTATATGGCCAAAGTTACAGGTTGAGTTACAATGAGAACATTCAAACAGAACAGATTATATTCTCATTATTATCCATATACCTCCAATTTAAGTAATATAAGCAAAGTCTTCACCAAAGCAAACACATTCAATGTTTGACAGGCTATTTTTATGCTACCAACATTTGCAGTTTTAAATCACTCCAGACAAACAGAAAATATACAAACAAGTCTTTCTATGAGTAGCAAACAATAGTACGTATCTTACTATATGTATCATCATCTATGCTATATAGCAGGAAAAGTGTATTTTACTCAATTGATCTTATTTAGTGAATTTTCTTCCTCCAGAGATCTACCCTCAATGACATTTTATCTTTAACCTACATTTTCAGAGAGCTCTGACCTATAATAAAAAGTAACGTTAAATTTGTATCCTATTTTCCTGGACAGTCAGAGGTTTTTCACTTGTCTGTTTAACCTACACCAATTCTGGTCTTAGAATTTGCTCATGACAGATACTTCACTAAGATTCTGATAAGAATGGCTTCATCTACTTTGTGCTTATCTGTGCTTAATGAACTCAAAGAGAAGGAAGATTTCCAAGCCGTGGCAAGATAAATGTCATTTTAGGATTTTCCTAAAAGCATTTAGACATATTATATCATCCTGAGCAAAAGACATGAAGTGATTTATAATGCAGAACATCTCCAAGAATAAAACAGGAAAAGACAAAGGGACAACAATAGAGATAAAAGAAAAATTATTATTACAGTCTTCTCATACACACAGGAATTGTGTCAAGAAACTCTGCTGGCTTCATGACTCTCACCTTTTACAGAGGATAGAGTTGTGGGAAAGGTTATTACAATTTCCTCTAGGTGTAGTGATATGGGCTGGCATCTTTGGTCTTGTAGAGTTTGCATTGCATCAGTACAAGCCTCCTAGCATTTAAATATCCTTAGAAAAATAAAGTCATAATGATTTATGCACTGTGTAAAAGTTATCCTTATGTTATCCAAATGCTGATTTCTCTGCCCACATACCTAATTTAAACCTGGACATAGCATTGTAGTGCTTATGTTAAGAATTTCCTGTCTCAAGAAGAAAGAATAGGGTAGGGACTGACAGATCCACAGAATATGGCATTTAAAATTGTTTCATTATTAAAATAACTTTTTAGACAATGTGACAGGTTTACTCCTGGAAGTACCCAAAATTCACTTCTAAAAACATGATGAACATTGAACAAAATCCATATGGAGATGACTTTATGCAATCTTGCCATGTGCAAATAAAATACTCTAACTACATCTGTAGGTGTAATGATGTCCAAAAAGACAAAACTAGTATGTAGACAAAGTTAATTATCAAGCAATGCCAAGACCAATTAAGGAAGTCCTTCATAATTCCTGCTTCAAAAATTTTTATCTTAGATATACTGGACCAGAAAGTTGAAGAATATATACTCTAAGATTATAGAGATATCTCACTAGAATTGTTCAGATAACCAACTATGTCTGTCATTTCAGTAATTTGGATGCTGCTTACCTATACTTCTTGTATACTCAAATAATTATTCGTTTCAGGTCTCTCATGGTTTTCAAAACTAGATAGTTATAGTCTCACAATTAATCTTTAAGTTGTTGAGGATTTGAGAGGCTTTTTTAGGTGTAGATAATGCATTTAAGTCTAAGAATATTTTTCATGTTTTTTAATTATACAAGTTAGAATAGAAAATGATTTAGATACCAACCTCCAAACTCTCCAAGATAGGATTGACAATAGAATTGCCATATATTTATTCTATATATATGATACTGTAAATCTCACCTTATAGTATGCATAATTGTGCTTATTATATATAGATTACTATTTTAAGAAAAAGAAACTTTAACAGGACAAAAAGAGGAAAGTATATTCATAAAATTTTCATGAACTGTGTAAAAGTTATCCTTGTATTATTCAAATTCTGATTTCTCTGATGTCATATCTTCTTTCAATCAGGACGCAGCATTGTAATGCTTAAATTAAGAATCTCTTGTCTCAGGTATATATAAATATTTTTACCATTTATTCTCTAATTGTCAATAAAGGCTGAAAACAAAATGGCTGGGCTAAAAAGATAGTAGGGTGGAACTTTGACCAGTGAGGAAAAACAGAGGAGAGGTAGGTTAATGTTTGAAGTCATGACCACGGGGTAAAGAGAGAGATCATAGAATCACATCTGAATCTCAAAAATCCAGAATCATAATAAAATGCAAGTATCTTGAGATTTCTGATGGCAGGTAGCCAGATTACCTGAGAGAATAAAGAGAAACTACCCAGCTATTGATCTAAAACCTTTGGCAACCTTATTCCTCCATTTGATTCCTTCTCTTTAAACTGAAGGTAGACTCTACAAGTTCACTTACACAGTTGGACATTTCATCTAAGGACCTGTATATTGGTTTTATTAATTTTTGGTATGGGTCTTGAATTCCTGATCTCTCCAATACATTTAACATGAACAGGTATTGTATTTTGTTTTTTTGTTTGTTTATTTGTTTGTTTGGGATTTTTTGTTTGTTTTTTTAAGATACAGTTTCTCTGCATAGCCCTGGCTGTCCTGAAACTCACTCTGTACAGAGTGAACTCAGAAATCTACCTGACTCTGCCTCCCAAGTGCTGGGATAAAAGGTGTGTGCCACCACTGCCCAGCTGTATTTTGTGTTTTATAAAATGTTTATTTTTAGCATCTAATGACATGATATTTATATAAATATGGCAATTATAATAATATAAGAAAATGTGTATAAAATATAATTAGACATATCATTTTAAATTATATATACTGTAATATAATATGTATTATATGCTTACATGAGAATTTTCTTATTTTGTATGCATATATATGTATGTGTATGTGTGAGTATTTACATTGGCATAAAAACATTTAAGTATCTAGATATAAATTATTTACCTTGTCATGCCCTTTTGATCTGTAATTACTTAAGAGAAACTAAAATATTTTCCTAGACCTCTATCACCTTGTACTATGTAATAATATAAGTCCAGATGTAGAAGAGACTGGTAATTTCAACATTGTCTCTTGCAAATATAAAAAGTTCATTACCCTTATCAAGAAATTATTCATAACTTATATACTGTAGTTCATCAAGTAGAGCATATTGATTTTCATAAGAGGAAGAAAATTAAATATCCTTACCTTAACCTCCCAATAGACTAAGATGCTCTATACCATGCAAAATGATTCAGGATCTTAGAAGACATAGTTTTGAAAAGATTTGTTTGCCATGGAGATTTTATGCACAAGTTCTATTTCACTGCACCTTATATCTTACTCGTCATGAACTCAACTTTTGACTTTGTGTATCATTTCCTCTTTACTTATTTTCACGATGAATATTGTTTCATGAATTCAACCAATATAATCATAGTATTGCTTGTCTTCATGTTCTATAAAGTCCATTATTCTGAAAGATATATTTGATAGACAAAAACATCAACACACAAAATCCTAACACAATTTTTCATTGCTTTTTGTTTCTGATAACACTTAATTATCTATAACTAGTCACCCATGCTATGTTCTGCTTTATATTTCATTCATGGATATGATATTAACAACTAATCACAATTTTTGTCCTAAAATGTAAATTCCTCTGAACTGATTCATGTGCTCTTAGATTCTAAAATAGGGTACATGAACACAATCATACTAAACATATATTCAGTTCATTATAAATAGTTGGAAATTGCACAACAAATGGTGCAAACATTTTTAAATTAAGTATGATAGAAATAGCATTTTCTGACACTAGTATAAAATATTATAAAAATATTAGGCTTAAAGCCCACCCAGATTATCTCAGCAGCATTCATTCCCTCATCTTCATATCTCAGACCACAAACCTAGTAAATTTCCTCTGCTTTAATGGAGGCAATGGCTGTATTTAGAACTTGGATAAGACCTGTCCAGAGTCCACCAAAACTAGACCAAAATCTGCACAGTCTCCAAACATCACTCTCTTTCCTCAACTTCATATCAATGTATCTGTGGTTTCTGGTTGAAATATTTTACTCTACCAGAGGGCACACTGATCCCTGAACTCCAAGCAAGACCTTATTCATAGAATCCAATGTTTATTCACAGTCCACTTATCTTTCTCCAACAGTACCTTCTCCCCTTGTCTACACATCTTGGCATACAAATCCAACAGAAGCCCAATGTTCTATCAGAGACCAGAACTTGGAACTTGCAAATATCATACTACTACTCCAAAATCCAGAGATGACACAAGTACTGAGAATCACAGAAGACACTGGGTCTGCCAGAGTCTTGCTGAGCCAGGGCTCCTGGATCTCAATGACATGAAGGAGCCCTGTTGAGAATACATTTTTATGGTATCACAAAAGCCCGAAGTCTAGAATCAGACTGATGACCCACTACAAAAAACATTTGCAAGTGAAGATGTGTGGACACAGGGATACCCTTTTAGCACATTATGATCTACTAAACTTTACATGATGAGATGATTTTTATGCTTTTATTGGTGTTACTGTTGTTAAAGTTCTTTATTTGTTTGTGTTATATTTTCAGAGGGAATTTGAAAGTGTAAAGGCCAGAAATGAGTGAATGGAGAAATGCGTATAACTGCTGTGCATGATGTTAAACTCACAAGAAATCAAATAAAAGAAAAAACCTTAACTCTCATACATCAAATTATATACATTAAGGATGGAAGGCTTCCACTCTGAGTAGTCTATTATCCTTGATGGAGCTCCAATCTTCCCCCTCCCCAACTTCTCTGTCCACCATCAAAAGAACCATGGATCCCGAACCATACAGGTTAACTTCCTTTCCCGAATGGATCTTCCCTGTTTGCTGAGTAATCTGGGGGATGCCAAGCAGTGCTGACTAGCTTTCTTGAACAGTCAGGCCTCAATTCTCATGTCATGCCTCTATCTAATTTCAACAGATCTGCAGATCCTGAACAATACCGGTGGATGCTGAAAAATTTAGACCTGCTGCTCTGGAACCATACAGCCCAAGGATACCCATCAAAGGCCTGCCAAACCAAGACAATTGATTTGAACTCCCCTTCCAATACCTACTAAAACAAGGAAATTTTAGCTCCTGGAAAAGAAAAAAAAATAAAAAGAGAGAGAGTCCATACCATTACTATAATTCTTTAGAAGATCAATTTCCATTAAATTTTGGTAGTAAATAAGCTTGAAGGGCTTAAAAGAGAAAAGACACACAGTTGGATGGATAGTGAATGTAGGAATAAAAGAATTAGAGAATGGTGTGATTGTGATCAAAATGACATGTAATACTAAAGACTATCAAAGAACTAAAAAGTAGAATATGAAAGTTTTTAAAATATGACATTCTTGCCCATGCAATATAATTCAATAGCTAAAAAAATAACCTAAAGCAAAAACTTACATTTTTGAAAACTTATTCTTACAAACTATATTAATAATAAACATGTTCACTGAGTTATATGCTCAGCCACATACAAGGAGGTTATTTTCTGTCTTGTATGATGAACTTTGAAGATTTTCCTTGGCAGATAATTTGTACTGTGTAATGTCTATGTATATCCATCAGAAACCCTACCATAAAGGAAGTCACTTCAGATGATGAATAAAAAGAAAGTTTAGAACTGACTTTAAATTGTTAGTCAAACAAAATAATCCAAGACATCTGTACATTGTAATGATACATTATTATGGAAATCACTCTTGCATATTAAAAGAATGGATTTATTATTCAATATTACAACTAAGGTTAGTACACTTTGAGGTAACTTAAGACAGTGCACATTATACTATGTGCATTTAGTTTGTTATTTAGCCTGCCTTTTAATGAACAATGAAATAAAAAACTTGCTTGCTTGGATTTTCCATGTAATTAGCTTTTGTTAACATTTTATGAATAAAATTAATTAATTCCAAGTTATATATTTCCCATGACCATGTTCTAATATAATTCAATTCATAATAAATGCAAGAAACAAAAATCAGACAGAAAGCAACTACATAAAGTTGATGTCTACAAGTGTTGAAGGTGCATAAAGGTATTTCTTAGTTTTATTAATCTTTTTATTACTGAGGTCAATTGGGTTCAGTTGGATTCATTGACATAACTGCTTGTAATACTCATTGGAATAACCTATGTAATCCGAGTGAACTATTACAAATAATTTCAGAAAACTAAACTGAACTAGGCTTGTGACAAAATATTCCCAAAAGAAATCATGTGTGGAACATTTATGTTTACTTACATGAATGTTGTCATAAGGGATATATAGAACAATCCTGATGAAAATTTTTCCCCTATTTTTCACCTGGCCATGGGATCTCAGATGCAGAGCCCCAGGACAGAGAGTGCTTCAGAATCCTCCAGAGTCAGTGAACTGAAAAGTAAACACTGTGAGAAGTACATGTGTTCTTTTATAGTAACAACAGAAATAAAAAGGACACCTGGATGTGTTTATGAAAATTTGATATGTGAGATTCTGCCTGCCTGATGCCTCATGCTGCATTTTGCTCAAGGAGCCTATCTTGATGACAGCAAAGATGTTCCCTTTGATTTTTGTCTTCTTGGTTCTGAAGCTTTCCATACTTTTTTGCTATTTGAGTGACCCCAGGTGCTTCTGGAGAATAAAAGACACAGAAAATTATCTAGGAGATAAAGAGGCTGATTGTTTCTTTTCCATTTATACAAAGTGTGGCTATGTGAAGAATGATTACTTCAGTGAGAATCTAGACAAGCAGTAAGTGTATTTTTTATTTATGCATAAATGCACATTAAACATTCCAGGGGTGGTGAGTGAGAGATAAGATCTTATGTGACTTCTGGCTGTCCTCTAGGACATAAGTAAAATTTATTTTATGTTTCATGGCTGGTAATTTTGCTAATTATGGTAGTTTATTGTGTGGCTTTTTTATTGTCATTTTTGAATCATAGTCCAGTTAGATGCCAAATGAAAAAATCACACTATTGACCTTGCTCTTAAAGAGATTCCCTTTACATGACAATTTTCACCTTATGATTTTCATGTCATGCTAGTGTATAGTGCCTCGTTCGTGGCTAAGTTTCTGAGACATATAAGGGTTCAGGTTAGTTGAGACTGATGGTGTTCCTTTTAGGTTTCCCTTCTCCTCAGCTTCTTCCAGTCTTTCCCTAATTCAACCAGAGGGATCCCCAAATTCAGTCCAATGACTGGGTTTAAGTATCTGCATCTGTCTCAGTCAGCTGCTTGTTGGGCTTCTCAGAGGACAGCTATGCTAGACTCCTGTCTGTAAGCACACCATAGCAACAGTAATAGTGTCAGTTCTTGGAGCCTCCCTTGAGATGGATCCCAATTTAGCCAGGTAACTGGAACTCACTTTCCTTTGTCTTTTCTCCATGTTTGTCAGTGCAGTTATTTTTGACAGAAACTTTTCTTGGTCAGAGTTTTTGACTGTGGGATGGCAACCCCATCCATCCATGTTATGCCCTCTCTTTATACTGGAGACGAACTATATAAGTTCCTCCTATCCACTGTTGGACATTTCATCTAAGGATTCTCTATATATTGTTTTATTATGTTTAGTTTTGAGCCTTGAGTATATGATCTTTCCAATATTTTTAATGTGAAAAGTTATTGTGTTTAATCAAAAGCCTTTTCAGCATGAGATGATCATGTGAACTTTTGAGTTTGTTTTATGGTAGATTACATTAATGGATTTTCATATAGTGAACACACCTTGCATCCTTGGAATGCTTTTAAAATTAACTCTCCTATATTACAAATAAGTGTTAGATCTATATTATATGATAGTTATATTTTCCTTTGATATATATCTATAGTATAATTTACAATGATGCAGAAAATAATTCAAATGGTTGTCTTTGAAATATTCATAAATATTTTTGTAGTTTTCTACCACAAGTACCTTACCTTGTGTTACCTTTTTTTAAAAAAATTATATTACCTATTTGAGGATAGCATAGAATGCATTATCAACATATTTAATCCTTTCAAATATATTTAATTCTTCCACATTTATGCATTCCCCCATGCTACTATCTGGAATCATTTAAAAAAAAATCAAGTCTACTTTGCACTGCAGATATGCTCTTATATTTATGGCCTTCCACTGCATGAGATTTAACTACCAAAGGGATACAGTTTAAATGATTACTATCATTATTCATTCAGCATATTTTTCTCATTCAGCATCTATTCATTGCCTATATCAGTCCATGTATTAACAGATAGATATGGAGTGCACTACTTCTCATACATGCATATGGTAGATTTATATGGAATAATAAAAGGCTAATAACTAAATAGACCTTCAAGTTTGAAAATTCAAAATGTCACTTTATTTTCCTGCTTTGAAGTAGAAGACATTGTAGTGCACTAAACAGGAACTACTCATCAGATAAACTCCAGGCTTTCCACAGCTTAAAGAGAAATTCCATAACTGATAAGTAGACACTCACCAAGCAGATTAGAAAATGTGGTATGACTGATGATGCCAGAACAAAACAAACAACATTTTAAAAATATGAAGAATTAGATATTTTATATAGAAACTAATGACTATAATAAAAGGAGAATATAAATTAAAGTATATGATTTGAAAACCATTAAACACACATTTTATTATAGCTAATTTGATTTAAATGGTTGTGTTTTTCAAATCTAGGTTTTGTAGATACACAATTTATGATTCATGTGTTTAAAGGGTGAATACAACATGTGTGTGTGTGTGTGTGTGTATGTGTGTGTGTGTGTGTGTGTGTGTGTGTGTGTGTGTGTGTGTGTCCAACACCACGGTCATGCTTAAAATTCTTAGAACATTTCATTGGGAATCCTGAAGGCTGTATCTTCAACTCTTATCCTTTTATCAACTCATACCTACACTATTCCAAAATCTACTTTGTATTTCATACTTATACATATGAATTTTTAATATAATTGAGATTATATCTCTTGTGCCCTATTATGCTTTTAACTAAGCATACTATTTTCCAAGTCCATCTAAATTTATAGCCTAAATCAAATTTATTTTCTATCACTGATTATACAAAATATACTTTTAGTACAATATACTCAAATTCTGAATTTACTCCCTCAATTCCTGAAACATTTATTAATTACCTCTCATATGGACCCACATCATGACCTTCACCCATTAAAAACTTGTCATATAAATAGTAGCAAGAAAATAGAACAAAACAAATATTTCAGATCATAAAAATCATTCATTCAAGCAGAAAAAGAGCCTCTGGAAAAACAAAAATTGTATGAGAAACACACTTATGTACAAATAGAAAAATAGACATATGCATCTTTACAAGCATTAAGTCAATAAAAAGAAAAGTTTAGAAGCTTTATCATAAACACTAAAACCTCTAAACTTCAAAAGTTAATCTCCTGACAAAATGTAATGAGACAAAGAATTTCCAACATATCACTGAGTTTATCTTATATTATTCATGTACTTGGCACTGAGTATACCCTAAAAACTGTACCCCAGTAAGTTTTTGTATCCCCAGTGGGAACACAAAATTTAGAGTTGAGATTTTTTCACAGTTATACACATAAGTGTATTTTTATTCTTATCCATGAAGCCATAGAGTTAGGCCAGTACCATTATTCAAGTAGTTTATTTATTTTAGTGTAGTTTTCTGTATTTATTATCAAAAAATCATATGTCCAAAGGTGTGTGTTTATTTATAGGTCTTCAGTTACATTCTATTTTATTAACTACCAATCCCATTAAGAAAATTTTATCAATAAAGGTGTGGAGATCAAAGTGAGATCAGAAATTGTGATACTCCTACTAGTTACTTCATTATTTAAGATTGTTTTAGCTTTTCTATTTTTTTAAATTAAAAATTGTACTTTTGACATAGTAAACCTTCATACTTCAGCAATTGAAGTGGATTAATTGGAGAACACAGTTCTCAAAATGCATATCTGTCTCAAGTACAGAATAGCAATCCCCTTAAAAAGTATGACACAATTTCAGGTATGACTGAATGAACAAAAATAGCCAATAAATAAGGGAATAAGACTATAAAAATTGTTTAAAAATAAGAAATAGTAAATAATGGAGAACCTAAAACCTTTAAGTCCATTCAATTCTAGCTTCAGAGCCAAAGGTTAGATCCAGTTACAGAAATATTTACTATAGTCACAAAGCATTACAGAAAATGCAGATGGGGCAAAAGAAAAACAGCTCATGTACAATACACTGATATAATATGTAATTATTAAATAATAATATTATACTGTATAAAATATATCAAAGCAGATATTTCCAGTTGAAATTTGTTTAATAAAATAGAGAAGTTTAAATAAACATATTAGAAATAGAACAAATCTGGAAAAATTTGAGTCAAATAGAACCCAAGGCCAGCTATGCAATAGCCAGTGATTGTAGAAAAATAAAGAATTAGTACAATGGATTGGAACATGTGAAGCAAGAGGAGTGCAATCTGAACATGAAATGTTGTAGCTATAACCAATTTTATATCACTCAACTATGTACAGCCTTAAGTAGAAAATAAAAAGAGATGAATTGCGTGGAATGAAGAAAAGAGTATAAGAATTACTGTGGTATTTGCATTATCTAAGAATTCTTTACACTTTGGCAATAGGTGACACAGACAAATTTGGCTAACTAATCTTCATTCCATTATAAAGGGTCATGACATTTTTTAGTGCTGATTCTGTAAAGAAGTGTAACATTCTAGATAGCAAATAATTCTCATTTCTTTTCCCCACATTAGGAATTAGAGTTATAATATGAAGGCATGGGCTGACTCAATGTTTGCTCAGATATCTTTTCATATTCACTGATAACATGTGGATATTTTACCATGTTCAAGAAAAACATGGTTATAGAGAGAAAACTTCTCTCAAACAAAAACAAAACAAAACAAAACTAACCAAACAAACAAACATACATTTCATCAAATAAAAAAATTTCAGATTATTAAATTATTTTGAATGTCCCACATCCTAATATATCACAATAAGAAATTGTGTCAACATAGGAATGTGTCATAAAAATTCAAGAATTATTTGCTTAACCCACACTGAGTTTTATTTATGATTATCATAATTATAACCCATATACCCCATGATTGTTGTGCACTGTTTTCAGGGTGACTCGTAAGACCATCCAATTGATTTCCTCTGTTTATTTTGCCATTGAAGAAATCAATAGGAACATTTACATTCTACCTAACATTTCCCTACTAGTTAAGATTGAATGTAATCTAATTGCGGATAATTGGGAAAAAAAGGATATTATTCCTAATTACTACTGTAAAAATCAGAGAAGATATTTAATTGTACTTACGGGACCTCCATGGATAACATCTTACAAACTTGGACCATTCCTGTATTTCTCCAGAACTCCAGAGGTAAGTCACAGAACTTTGAAATACAATCTTACCACAGTCTGAGTTTCTGAGTACCAAGGCTAACTAAAAGGTAGAGAATTTATTTGTACATATTCTGATCTATCAAACGTAAAGGATAGACACATTCTGTGTCAAACACAACAACTTTACGACAAATGGGTAGGAGACACAACATAATGTGAAATGTTTTACCAGAAGATTTAGTTTATCTGTGATTTTAAAGCAATTCACAAGAAGTTGGAAAAAATTTTAATAATAATATTAAGAATCAGTCACCAGGCAGTGGTAGCACATGCCTTTAATCCCAGCACTTAGGAGGCAGAGGCAGGTGGATTTCTGAGTT
>NW_022196904.1:75876254-75882504 GCF_008632895.1 Mastomys coucha
CATACAATCCCACAATTTTCACTTATAATTGTGTATATTATGCCAAAGAAGACCTTAGAAGGAGATGTGTCAGCAAAAGTATGGTACTCCATGTGGTTTCAAGGAGATATTTGGACATAGAAACTCTACCATTCCCTGTCTCAGAAAAGAACTTACAGCCAACATTTTACTAAACCGTAATAATCCCTGGCTCTGTTCTATGTTCTTACACATCAAATATTTGTACTCTTTACCATTCATTATGGAAATTTACATTTGAAAGAGACATCATTAGAGGATATCATAATCAATAAAAATTTAGAGTTTAGAGTTTAGTCTAATAAAGACATCAAAAAATTAATTACTCAGTTAAGTCTAGAAAATCATGAAATTCCTTTTTTTAATTTTTATTAATTTTTTCTTAATTTTTATTATTAAAATGCATTGTATTCACCAAATATATTAACAATTGAGTATTTTGAGAATTAAATAATACATAAAAAGTTTGTTACACTTTTATATTGATATCCTTTCATACCCTAAAAATAACACTATTTCAAAACAATGAAGTATAAATTGTTTCAAAACATTCAAAATATTGTTTGGGAATTAATCATAGTAAAAGAACATAAAATATTAAAAATGAATCTTTAAGAAATATATTCAAAAGCCCTTATATACCACCTGACATAGTGAGAAATTATTTAAAACACATTATATGTTTGTGAACAATGTCTATCAATCAGTTTAGTTAAAAAACTTTAGGAGTGTGTCTGGGAGAGAAATAATTTCATCAGGAAGTATATTTAAAAATTTCAAAATACCAAAAACTCTTTGAAGGTAAACACTAAGAAAATTGTAATTTCAAGAACAGTGAGAAAAATTATCAATAATATTTCCATGATGTTTGTAGAATATAATTTTAATATTTTCAACTGTTAATATTCAACAAACAGAATAATTATTTAGGATATATTTTGTTGTTATTTCTCCCCTTTCATTTCTAATTTTATTAATTTGGATGCTGTCTCTGTCCCCTCTGGTTAGTCTGGCTAAGGCTTTATCCATCTTGTTGATTTTCTCAAAGAATCAGCTCTCGGTTTTGTTGATCCTTTGTATGAATCTTTTTGATTCTATTTGACTGAGTTCAGCCCTGAGTTTGATTATTTCCTGCCTTCTACTCCTCTTGGGTATATTTGCTTCTTTTTGTTCTAGAGTGTTCACATGTGCTGTCAAGCTGCTTAGTGTTAGTCCTCTCCAATTTCTTTTTGGAGGCACTCAAAGCTATGAGTTTTCCTCTTAACACTGCTTTCATTGTGGCCCATAAGTTTTGGTATGATGTATCTTCATTTTCATTAAATTTGTAATAATCTTTAATTTCTTTATTTCTTCCTTTACCAAAATTATCATTGAGTAGGATGTTGTTCAGCTTCTATATGTGTGCTTTGTGCTGTTTTTGTTGATACTTAAAACTAGGCTTAGTCCATGGTGATCTGAAAGGATGCATAAGATTATTTCAATCTTATATCTGTTCAGGCCTGTTTTGTGACCGATTATATATGGTCAATTTTGGAGAAGGTTCCATGAGGTGCTGAGAAGAAGGTATACTCTTTTGCTTTAGAATGAAATGTTCTATAAATATTTGTTAGATCTGTTTGGTTCATAACTTTTGTTAGTTTCCCTATGCCTCTGTTAAATTTCTGTTTCCATATCTATCCATTGATGAGACTGGGGTGTTGATGTCCCCCACTATTATTGTGTGGGTTGCGAAGTGTGCTTTTAGCTTTAGTAAAGTTTCTTTTATGCATGTGGGTGCCCTTGCATTTGGAGCATAGATGTTCAAAATTGAGAGTTAATCTTGGTATATTTTTCCTTTGACCAGCATAAAGTGTCCTTGCTCATCTTTTTTGATAATTTTTGGTTGAAAGTTGATTTTATTTGATATTAGAATGGCTACTGTAGCTTGCTTCTTGGGATAATTTCTTTGGAAAATTGTTTTCCAACCTTTTACTCTAAGGTAGTGTCTGTCTCTGTCATTGAGGTGTACTTCCTGTATGTAGCAAAATGCTGGGTCCTAGTTATGTATATACTCTGTTAGTCTATGTTATTTTATTGGAGGATTGAGTCCATTGATGATAAGAGATATTAAGTTATAGGGATTGTTAAATCCTGTTATTTTTGTTGCTAGAAGTGGAATTATGCTTATGTGGCTATACTTCTTTTGGCTTTGTTCAAAGATTACTTCATTGCATTTTCTAGAGTATAGTTTCCCTCCTTGTGTTGTCCATCTATTATCCTTTGTAGGGCTGGATTTATCAAAGATATTGTGAAAATTTGTTTTTGTCATGGAATATCTTGTCTCTCTGTCTATGGTACATGAGAGTTTTGCTGGATATAGTAGCCTGGGCTGGCTTTTGTGTACTCTTAGGGTCTTTATGAAATCTGTCTAGGATCTTCTAGCTTTCCTAGGCTCTGGTGAGAAACTTGGTGTAATTCTGATACATCTGATTTTTATGTTACTTGACCCTTTTCCATTACTGCTTTTAATATTCTTTCTTCATTTTGTGCACTTGGTGTTTTGATTATTATGTGACAGAAGGAATTTCTTTTCTGGTACAATCTATTTGGAGTTCTGTAGGATCCTTGTATATTCATAGAGATCTTTATCTTTAGGTTAGGGAAAATTTCTTCTATAATTTTGTTGAACAAATTTACTGGAACTTTAAGTTGAGAATCTTCACTCTCTTCTATATCTATTACCCTTAGGTTTCATCTTCTCATTGTGTCCTGGATTTCCTGGATGTTTTCATTAGGAGCTTTTTGTATATTTTATTTAATATTTTCCTTATTTACATTTCAAATGATATTCCCTTTCCCTGTTTCACCTCCAAAAAACCTCCCTATTCCCTCTGCTGTCTCCCTGTACACCAACCCACATTCTCCTGCTTCCTGGCCCTGGCATTCCCCTACACTGGGGCATAGAACCTTCACAGGACCAAGGGCCTCTCCCCCCACTGATGAGCATCTTCTGCTACATATGCAGCTGGAACCATGAGTCCAACCATGTGTACTCTTTGGTTGGTGGTTCAGTCCCTGGGAGCTCTGAGGGTACTAGTTAGTTCATACTGTTGTTTCTCCTAAGGGGCTGTTAACCCCTTCAGCTCCTTGGGTTCTTCCTCTAGGTCCTCCATTGGGAACCCTAAGCTATGTCCAATGGATGGCTGTGAGCTTCTCCTTCTGTATTAGTCAGGAACTGGCAGAACCTCTCAGGAGACAGCTATATCAGGTGCCTGTCAGCCAACACTTGCTGGCATTCACAGTAGTGTCCGGGTTTGGTGACTGAATATGCAGAGGATTCCCAGGTAGGGCAGTCTTTGTGTTGTCCTTCCTTCAGTCTCTGCTCCATAGTTTATCTCTGCAACTCCTTCCATGGGTATTTAGTTCCCCCTTCTAAGAACAATCGAAGAATCCACACGTTGGTCTTGCTTCTTGAGTTTCTTGTTGTTTGTGGGTTGTATCTTTACTATTCAGAGCTTCTGGGCTAGTATCTATTTATCAATGAGTAAATACCCTGAGTGTTCTTTTATAATTGGGTTATCTCACTCATGATGATATTCTCCAGATCCATCCAATTCCCTAATAATTTCATAAATTCATTGTTTTTAGTAGCTGAGTAGTATATGCCCAGGAGTTGTATAGCTGGGTCCTCTGATACCACTATGTCCAATTTCTGTAGGAACTATCAAACTGATTTCCAGAGTGGTTGTACCAGTTTGCAATCCCACCAGCAATGAAGGAGTGTTCCTCTTTCTTCACAACATCTCCAGCATCTGCTGTGACCTGAGTTTTTTTTTAATCCTAGACAGTCAGACTGGTATGAGGTGGACTCTCAGGGTTGTTTTGATTTGCATTTCCCTAATGACTAAGGATGTTGAACATTTCTTTAGGTGCTTCTCAGCCATTCAGTATTCCTCAGATGAGAATTCTTTGTTTAGCTCTGTACCCTATTTTTTAATAAGTTTATTTGGTTCTCTGGAGCCTAACTTCTTGAGTTCTCTATCAAATGTAGTGTTAGTGAAAATCTTTTCCCAATATGTTGGTTGTCATTTTGTCCTACTGAAAGTGCCCTTTGGCTTTACAGAAGCTTTGTAATTTTATGAGGTCCCATTTGTCAATTGTTGATCTTAAAGCATAAGATATTTGTGTTCGATTCAGAAATTTCCCACTGTGCCCATGAGCTCAAGGCTCTTCCTCACTTTCTTTTCTATTAGTTTCAGTGTATCTGGTTTTATGTCAAGGTCCTTGATCCTCTTGGACTTGAGCTGCTTTGTACAGGGAGATAAGAATGGATCAATTTGCATTCTTCTACATGCTGCCAGTTGAGCCAGCACCGTTTGTTGAAAATGCTGTCTTTTTTCCACTGTATGGTTTTAGGTTCCTTTGTCAAAGATCAAGTGACCATAGGTGTGTGGGTTCATTTCTGGGTCTTCAATTCTGTTCCATTGATCTATCTGCCTGTCTCTGTACCAATACCATGCAGTTTTTATCACAATTACTCTGAAGTACAGCTTAAGGTCCTGGACAGTGATTCCACCAGAGGTTCCTTTATTATTGAGAATAGTTTCAGCTATCCTGGGTCTTTTGTTGTTCCAGATGAATCTGCAAATTGCTCTTTCTAAGTCCGTGAAGAATTGAGTTGGAATTTTGATGGGGATTGCATTGAATCTGTAGGTTGCTTTCAGCAAGATGGCCATTTTTACTATATTAATTCTGCCAATCCATGAACATGGGAGATCTTTCAATCTTCTGAGATCTTACTCAATTTCCTTCTTCAGAGACTTGAAGATTTGTCAACCAGATTTTTTATTTGCTTAGTTTGAGTCACACCAAGGTATTTTATATTATTTGAAACTATTGTGAAACTATTGTTTCCCTAATTTCTTTCTCTGCCTGTTTATCCTTTGTGTAGAAGAAGGCCAGCAATTTGCTTGAGTTAATTTTATATCCAACTACTTTGCTGAAGTTGTTTATCAGCATTAGGAGCTCTCTGGTGGAATTTTTGGGGTCACTTAAGTATACTACCATATCATCAGCAAATAGTCATAATTTGACTTCTTCCTTTCCAATTCGTATCCCTTTGATTTTCTTTTGTTGTCCCATTGCTCTGGCTAGGACTTCAAGTACAATATTGAATAGGTAGAGAGAGAGTGGACCGCCTTGTCTAGTCCCTGATTTTACTAGAATTGCTTCAAGCTTCTCTCCATTTAGTTTGATGTTGGCTACTGGTTGGCTGTATATTGCTTTTACTATGTTTAAGTATGGGTCTTGAATTCCTGATCTTTCCAAAACTTTTATCTTGAATGGATGTTAGATTTTGACAAGTCCTTTCTCATCATCTAATGGGATGATAATATTTTTTTCTTTGAGTTTGTTTGTATAGTGAATTATGTTGATGGATTTCCATATATTGAACCATCCCTGAATCCCTGGGATGAAACCTAGTTGATCATGGTGGATGACCATTTTGATGTGTTCCTGGGTTCAGTCTGCAAGAAATCTATTGAGTGTTTTTGCATTGATATTCATAAGGGAAAACTATCTGAAGTTTTCTTCCTTTGTTAGGTTTTTGTGTGGTTTAGGTATAAGAGTAATTGTGGCTTCATAGAACAAATTAGGTAGAGTACATTCTGTTTCTATTTTGTGGAATAGTTTGAGGAGTATTGGTATTAGGTCTTCTTTGAAGGTCTGATAAAACTCTGCACTAAACCCATCGGGTCCTGGGCTTTTCTGGTTGGGAGACTATTAATGATTGTTTCTACTTTATGAGCAGATATGGGACTGTTTAGATCATTGATCTGATCTTGATTTAACTTTGGTACCTTATATCTGTCTAGAAAATTGTTCATTTCATCCAGGTTTTCCAGTTTTGTTGAGTATAGGCTTTTGTAGTAGGATCTCATAATTTTTTTTGGATGTCCTCAGTGTCTGTTGTTATGTCTCCTTTTTCATTTCTGATCTTGTTAATTAGGATACTGTCTCTGTACCCTCTAGTTATTCTGGATAAGGGTTTGTCTATTGTGTTGATTTTCTCAAAGAACCAGCTCCTAGTTTGGTTGATTCTTTGTATAGATCTTTTTGTTTCGATTTGGTTGGTTTCAGCCCTGAATTTGATTATTTCCTGCCTTTGACTCCTGGTAGATGAGTTTGCTTCTTTTTGTTCTAGAGCTTTCAGATGTGCTGTCAAATTGTTGGTGTATGCTCTCTCCAGTTT
>NW_022196904.1:75882600-75911632 GCF_008632895.1 Mastomys coucha
TTTTCCTCTTAGGGCTGCTTTCATTGTGTCCCATAAGTTTGGGTATGTTGTGGCTTCATTTTCATTAACTATAGAAAGTCATTAATTTCTTTCTTTATTTCTTCCTTGACCAAGTTATCATTGAGTAGAGTGTTGTTAAGCTTCCACGTGTATGTGGGCATCATATTGTTTATGTTCTTATTGAGGAACAGCTTTAGTCCATGGTGATGTGATAGGATGCAAGAAATTATTTAAATTCTCTTGTATTTGTTGAGACCTGATTTGTCCAATTACATGGTCAATTTAGGAGATGGTACCATGAGGTGCTGAGAAGAAGGTATATCCTTTTGTTTTAGGATAAAAGGTTCTATAGATATTGGTTAAGTCCATCTGTGTCATAACTTCTGTTAGTCTCACTGTGTCTTTGTTTAGTTTCTTTTTCCATGATCTGTCCAATGCTGAGAATTGGGTGTTGAAATCTCCCACTATTATTGTGTGTGCAGCAATGTGTGCTTTGAGCTTTAGTAAAGTTTCTTGTATGAATGTAGATACCCTTACATTTGGAGCATAAAGGTTCAGAATTGAGAGTTCCCTTGGTAGATCATACCTTTGATGAGTATAAAATGTCCCTCCTTATCTTTTTTGATTACTTTAGGGTGAAAGTCGATTATATTCGATATTAGAATGACTACTCCAGCTTTTTTCTTGGGACCATTGGCTTGGAAATTTCTTTTCCAGTCTTTTATTCTGAGCTACTGTCTGTCTTTTCACTGAGATGGGTTTCCTGAGTGCAACAAAATATTGGGTCCTGTTTATATAACCAATCTGATAGTCTATGACTTTTTATTGAGGAATTCAGTCCATTGATAGTAATAGATATTAAGGAAAAGTAATTGTTGCTTCTTGTTATTTTTGTTGTTAGAGTTGGAAATCCGTTCATGTGGCTATCATCTTTTAGTTTTGTTGGAAGATTACTTTTTTGCTTTTTCAGAGATGTAGTTCCCCTCCTTGTGTTGGAGTTTTTCATTTATTACCCTTTGAAGGGCTAGATTTGTGGAAATATATTGTGCAAATTTAATTAAATGAAGATTACTAGACTATTTGAATAACCTTATAACCCCTAAAGAAATATAAGGAGTCATTTAACATTTCTCAGCAAAGTAAAGCCCAGGTCCAGATGGTTTTACCACAGAATTCTACAAGACATTTAATGTAAAGTAAATACCAATACTCCTCAGTGTATTCCAAAATTGAAACAAAAGGAACACTGCCAAATTACATTTATGAGGCCATAGTAACCTAGATAACTAAACTACATAAAACCGGACAATCCCATTTTGGAGAAAGAAAAAAAAGAAAGAAATCACAATTGGGGAGGGAGGGAGGAACAGTGTATTCCAAAAGTGAAACAAAAGGAACACTGCCAAATTACATTTATGAGGCCATAGTAACCTAGATAACTAAACTACATAAAACCGGACAATCCCATTTGGAGAAAGAAAAAAAAGAAAGAAATCACAATTGGGGAGGGAGGGAGGAACGTGAGAGGCAATGTGGACAGGGGTGGGACAGAAAAGGATTAAAGCCCTGAGGGTCAGAAGAAAGAATTGAAATAGGCAACACTGGGAGGTAAGACCCTCCCAGTAAGAATCCACCAGAGACCTGGGAGGTGAAAGATGCTAAGAACTCAAAGGGCTCTACCTTTGTTGAAATGACCAACTATAAAGAGAGGGAACTTATAGAACCCCCCTCCAACTGGAAGACAGACCATCAAATGAAGGAGGGGGTTGCCATCCCAAAGTCAAAATTCTAACAAATAATTGTTCTTTTCTGAAAGAACTATAGGGATGGAAATGGAGAGGAGCCTGTGGAAAAGATGGTCAAGTGACAGGCCTAAAGTGGTATCAAGCTCAAGGAAAGTTCCCAAGGTCTGACACTATTACTGAGCTATAGAGCACTCCCAAAAAAGGGACCTAGCAAGGCCACACTCCAGAAGATCCAATAAGCAGCTGAAAGATTCAGATGCAGGTATTTTCATCCAACCAATGGACAGAAGCTGCTTATCCCTGTGGTTGGATTAGGGAAAGTCTGAAACAAACTGAGGAGGAGGGAGATCCTGTAGGAGGACCAGCAATCTCAATTAATCTGGACTCTGGAGATCTATCAAATACTGGCCCACCAAACAGGCAGCATATACCAGCTGCTATGAGGCTTCCAATTCATATAAACAGAGGAATGCCGGCTCTGTGTTCAATCAGATGATGCACCTAACCCTCCAGAGACTGGATGTTCCAGGGAGTTTAGAGGTCAGGTGCAGTGTTTGGGTGATGGGAGGGGACATCCTGTGCAGACAGGGGTATAGGGAGGAGTTCGGTGATGTGGAAGAGTCAGGGGTTGGATGGGGGTGGAAAAAAATGTGGAGTGTTAAAAAAAAAAAACTCAAGAAACAGAATTTCAGACCTACTTTCTTTAAGATCATTGATGCAAAAATTCTCAACTCACAAATTGTTGTGAGTTGTTTTTTTATTTGAGTATCCAAATGATCAATTCCACTAAAATCAGTGATGAGACTAGGATTCTGAGTCATTCTGTGTCTCTTCAACTTAGTATTTGAATTTCTAAAGGAGCCATATGACTAGAGGAGATGAAGATGATACAAATTAGAGCAGAATAAGTCAAAGTATAGCTATTCACAAATGATATGATAGTATACATAAGTGACTCCAAAAATTTGGCCAGAGAAGTGTTGTAGCTGAAATATACATTCAGCAAAGTAGATAGATAGAATATTACCTCAAAAAAGATAGTACTCACATTTTGAATAAGCCATAAATGGGCTGAGAAAGAAATTATGGCAACAATACCATTTATGATACAAAACAAAATATAAAATATAATACTAACCAAGCAAGAGAAAGACTTATATGACAAGAACTTAAAGTCTGTGAAGAAAGAAACTGAACAAAATATCAGAAGATAAGAAGATCTCCCATGCTCATCTTTTCCTTTCCATAAAAGACTTTTGAAAACTCTGTGCATTTTGGAGATATAAGCAATTTTATTACTTTGAGAAAACATATCCTTACTTGTCGTGTTGGAAATTTCGTTTTCTGGGCAGAGGTAACAATCAAAACAGCAGACTGCCTTTCCTTCATGAAAGTATTTTCTGAGTCCTGGTCTGCAAGGAGTACTACAAATGGAGGCTGGAGTCTGAAGAAAATCAGATACATTATAGACATAAACAGTTTAACACATGTGTCAAACACTGGAGTGATTCACAAGATAAAGCCACTGAAAGTTTTTCCTTTACATACCATATCATATTATAAAACAAAATTACATTGTTTTGTTTTTAATGATAAAACTTTTATGAACACATGGTGATTTTTATATCCTGAAACACTTATGAGAGAGTGAATAAGAGAGAGATCAAATGAACAGTGACTGAGAGAGAGAGAGAAAGAGAGAGAGAGAATCTAGGATGGTAGAAGTCAATAAATGAGAAAATATTAATAATATTATTCATAACAAAACAGAAGTAGACAAGATTAGAGGTAGTTTTGCTTCATGTAAAGCATTAAAATTGGAACTAAGTTACCTGCTTAATATCTGTAGCCCATTCTATCATTTGATTGGATATAAATAGTTTTTTTCCATTTGGAAAATGACCGGAAAATCTTCCTATTTTAATTTTAAGCCCAAAGTGTTTTAGAAAGTCCATAACATAGAAAACATCATACTCTGTATTAAGTTTTCTATTCTTGTTCATGTTCACTAGATCTCCAGCAGGATTTACAAATTGTATGGTCTTCAGAAAAGGGAACATCTGAAATATATTTGCATTTTAGTTTCAACTATGTATACATATTGGTATAAAAATTATAAAGTTTGAAACATCACTCATATCTATTATATACTCTTAAATTCTAACTTTATCAGAAATATTTGGTACTGGAAAAGTAAAATATATTCCATGTATATTTAAAGTTTCACTATACTTTATAAATATTATTTCCTCACTCTATTTGATGCTGAAACACATACACACATGAATTTCATGTTTGGAGAATAGTGATAAATACTCTATGGTTTTCTGCCCATAGTGTTATTTGATCATAAGATAGGGAAACTAAATAGTTGTTCAAAATATGGAAAAAGTACTTGAAATTGTTTGAAGTCTATTCATTACCTTAATTAGAAAATTTTCATCAAATAAAAGACAAGTCATTTTCCTAATTTCATTTATTCATTGTATGAGAAAAAAATTTCAGATGATAAAGTTAGGAGATTCATAAATGATTGAAGTATCGATTGAAATTTCATGAGTAAGACTGAAAAATACTGACTTGGATGCCATTGTTGGTTGTAACATAAATTGTGACACTAATATGATATGAGTCTTATGAAGTGGTAGAGTACAGAAATACATGCATTTAGGATAAAAGCCATTTATTTCACTTTAAAATTCACATTATGAATGCCATCTCTATGATATATATGCCATTCTGTATAAGAATTATTACCTTCCAGGGGTTAAATTCCAGTACCTTTCCATCATTCTCTGAGCATGTGTCTACTTGTTGCAGAAGCATCTCATGAAGTGAGTGGGCCACAGCATACACAGAATTATATAAGTTGTAACATGTTTCACTCATAGACATTCCAAGAGGTGGCACAAAAAACCATTTAAATAGAGTTTTGACTGGGCACTTCTTCAGTGTTTTACAATTGGGTAGTGGCAAAGAACACTTAAAGTAAGTCCACCACAGTTTAGCGAAAGAAATGTCATTACTGTAGTTAGAAGGGTGCATTGTCTGCATAAATTGTTTAAAACCAGATAACTCAGACTGCTTATGTGAAAAAATAAGAGTCCCATGCAAGGAGTTAAGCATAAACTCTCCTGTCATTGTAATCATATCAAATTGTGACACACTGACCCAGAGTCTCTGAATGTTTTTAAATTTCCAAAGTATGAAGTTAAATTGTATAGGAGATTCTTTATCCCCATAGACGATCACAACTTTTGCTGATGACATTACGATTTGGTCATAATATTTATGAACCATTTTAAGGTGTAACATCCTATCATTTGAGATAATAGTGACAAATGCTAAGCAGACAGTGTTTCTTTCCATTGCTGCTCTCAATTCAGAAAGAAATTGAATTCCATGGTCATCATCTGTAATGATCACTCCTACCCAGTTCCATCTGAAGTGAACTGCTAGGGACACCATGCCTAGTGGTAGAGATGTGTCCTTGGGAGTCATCTGGTAAAGATGAGGAAACTGTTCCTGGTCACTTAGAAGGAGATGATAATAACCACAGTAAAGCTGAAAGATATTGACCATAAGCATCATTATGAGGCAGATGGAATGCATAGGGCTCAGTCTAAGATCTAAGTGTGCTAGAGTATTTGATAGAAGTGTGAGAAAGTAGAGATTCTTCATCTGATTAGGAAAATAATATCCACCTTCTTGTGAATTGCTATACATGTACAGATAAACTAGATCTTCTGGTAAAACATTTCACATTATGTTGTCTTGCTGCCAATTTTTCATAGAGTTGTTGTGTTTGCCACTGAGTGTGTCCAACCTTTATATTTAATAAATCAGAATAAGTACAAAAGAATACTCTGCCCTTTATTCAACCTTGGTACTCAGAAACTGGGACTGTGGTAAGATAGTATTTCATTAAAACTAACCCTCTATGACTTACCTCTGGAGTTCTAGAGAAGTATAGGAATGGTCCAAGTGTGTAAGATGTCATCCATACTGGTCCCGTAAGTACAATTAAATATCTTCTCTGATTTTTACAGTAATAATTAGGAATAATTTCCTTTTTTTTCAAGGACCAAACACTTTTCACATTATCCGCAATTAGGTTACATTCAATCTTAACTAATAGGGAAATGTTGGGTAAAATATGAATGTTGCTATTGATTTCTTCAATGGCAAAATAAACACAGGAAATCAAGTGGATAGTCTTAGGTGTCACCCTGAAAACAGAGTACACCAATCATGGGGGATATGGGTTCTTTATTATGTAAATTTTATTTAAAACTTTATGTTGTTTAAGCAAAAATTTTTTGAATTTTTTTGTGACTTATTTATAGGTTGATACAGTTAATTACTGTGATGTATTTGGATATGAGACCTACAAAATAGTTTAACAACCTTAAAGTGGCCTTCTGGTTTCTTCCTCTGAGCGTAGCAGATCCTCTGCCACCAGGCTATATACCCAAATACCACCCGGAGGGAGCAAGCCTACCAGGAGTGCTAGTAGGCCTGTGAGTGCAGGTAGTATCACCACAGCTTCTCAGAGGGACATGCCCTGAACCTTCAGTACACATGAACATAGAGGCTGCTTCAGGGACAGGAGTTTTTCAGTCTCTGTCTGTTCCTAGAGCTGATCCTGTGCCACAGAGCTACATATACAAATACCACCAGGAGAGAGGTGGTCTCCCAGAAACACCTATGCACCTGCAATCACAGGTAAGACTACAACTTGTCTTCAAATTCCTGGCCCAAGAGGGACCCTAACAGAGCCACTAGGGCATAGGAACCAAGGTATCACTTGAGGAAAAGGTCCTTCTGGTCTCTGTCTGCACACAGAGCTGATCATGTACCACAGCTTTCTGTACCCTAATTCTTCCCATGGGGGACTGGTCTCTCAGGAGTACTGACACAAAGGCTTGCAGAAGGAACATGCCAGAATACAAGGCAGCAAAACTAGCTAACACCAGAGATAACCAGACGGTGAAAGGCTAGCACAAAAACAAATACTAAGCAACAGAAACAGACTAATTGGCATCATCAAAACCAAGTTCTCCCACCACAGTGAACCCTCGTTACCCCAACACACCAGAAAAGCAAGACTCTAATTTAAAATCATAGCACATGATGATGATAGAGGAATTTAAGAAGGAAATAAAAAAATCCCTTACATAAATACAAGAGAACAAAGGAAAATAGGTATATGAACTTAAAGAGGAAACACAAAATTCCTTAAAGAATTGCAGGAAAACACAAACAAACAGGTGAAAGAACTGAGCAAAACCATCCAGGATCTAAAAATGGATATAGATACAATAAAGAAATCACAAATGGAGACAATAGAAAAGACAATCTTAGAGGCAGAAGATACCATAGAAAGCATTGACACAATAGTAAAAGAAAATGCAGAAAGCTCTTAACCCAAAACATCCAGGAAATCCAGGGCACAATGACGAAACCTAAGGATAATATGTATAGAAGAGAGTGAACATTCCCAACTTAGAGGGCCAATAAATATCTTCAATAAAATTATAGAAGAAAACTTCCATAACCTAAATAAAGAGATGTCTGTGTACATACAAGAATCCTACAGAACTCCAAATAGATTGTACCAGAGAAGTGATTCCTCCCATCACATAATAATCAAAACACCAAATGCACAAAACAAAGAAACAAAATTAAAAGAAGTAAGGAAAAATGTCAAGTAACATATAAAGGCAGACCTATCAGAATTGCACCAGACTTCTCACCAGAGACTCTGAAAACTAGAAGATCCTGGGAAGACCTCATACAGACCCTAAGAGAACACAAATGCCAACCCAGACTACTATTCTCAGCAAAACTCTCAATAAACATATATGGAGATACCAAGAAATTCCATAACAAAAGCAAATTTACACAATATATTTCCACAAATCCAGCCCTATGAAGGATAATGGATGGAAAATTACAATAAGCAGAGGGAAACAACACCCTAGAAAAAGCAAGAAATTTATCTTCTTTCAACAAACCTAAAAGAAGATAGCCACACAAACATGAAAATGACATCAATAATAACAGGGAGCAACAATCACTATTCTTTAATGTCTCTTAACATCAATGGACTCAATAACCCAATAAAACAACACAAACTAACAGATTGGATAAGTAAACAGGACCCAGGATTTTGCTTCATACAGGAAACATACCTCAGTGTCAAAAACAAACACTACCTGAGAGTAAAGGGCTGGAGAACAATTTTCCAAGCCAATGGTTCCAATAAACAAGCAGGAATAGCCATTTTAATATCACATAAAATCAACTTTCAAACAAATGTAATCAAAAGAGATAAGGAAGGACACTTTGTACTCATGAAAGGAAAAATCTACCAAGATAGCTCTCAATTCTGAACATCTACACTCCAAATACAAGGGCAGCTACATTCATAAAAGAAACTTTATTAAAGCTAAAAGCACACATTGCACACTTCAACACCCCACTGTCATCAATGGACAGATCAGGGAAACACAAACTAAACAGAGACATAGTGACAATAACAGAAGTTTTGGACCAAATGGATTTAAAAGATATCTATAGAACTTTTCATCCTAAATAAAAAGAATATACCTTCTTCTCAGAACCTCATGGTGCCTGCTACAAAATTGACCATATAACCAGTGACAAATCAGACCTCAACAGATATTAGAAGATTGAAATAATCCCATGCCTCCTATCAGATCTCTATGCATTAAAGCTGGTTCAATAGCAATGAAAAACAGAAGAAACATATACACATGGAGTCTGAACAATACACAACTCAATGACAATTTGGTCAAAGAAGAAATAAAGAAAGAAGTTTACAGAGAAACCCTGTGTCAAAAAAAAAAAAAAAACCCAACAACAACAACAAAAAGAAGTTAAAGACTTTTTAGAATTTAATGAAAATGAAGATACAACATTCCCAAACTTATGTGACACAATGAAAGAAGTGCTAAGAGGAAAACTCATACCTCTGAGTACCTCCAAAAAGAAACAGGAGAGAGCATACACGAGCAGTTTAACAGCACACCTGAAAGCTCTGGAACAAAAAAAAAAGTAAATAAATCCAAGAGGAATAGGAGGCAGGAAATAACAAACTCAGTGCTAAAATCAACCAAGTAGAAACAGAAAGAACTATATGAAAGATGAACAAAACCATGAACTGGTTAATTGAGAAGATCTACTAGATAAACGCTAGGCCAGACTAACCAGAGAGCACAGAGATAGTACCCAAATTAACAAAATCAGAAGTGAAAAAGGAGACATAATAACAAAATATATCTTAAAATGATTATTATAACAAAAAAATCTGCAGAAATCCAAAAAATTATCAGATCCTATTACAAAAGACTATACTCAACAAAACTGGAAAATCTGAATAAAATGGACAATTTTCTAGACATATACCAGGTATCAAAGTTAAATCAGGATCAGAAAAATGACCTAAACAGTCCCATATTCCCTAAAGAAGTAGAAAGAGTTATTAATAGTCTTAAGGCCAAAATAAAAAAAAAAAGCGAGCACAGGACAAGATGGAGGACCAGATGGATTTACTGCAGAGTTCTATTAGACCTTCAAAGAAAACCTACTACTAACACTCCTCAAACTATTCCACAAAATAGAAACAGAAGGAACTCTACCCAACTCATTCTATTAAGCCTCAATTACACTGATACATTCACCACACAAAGACCCAACAAAGAATGAGAACTTCAGATCAATTTCCTTTATGAATATTGGTGCAAAAATACTTAATAAAAATTTCCCAGAGCAAATCCAAAGACACATTAAAATGATCATCCATCATGATCAAGTGCAGTTCATCCTAGGTGTGCAGGGATGGAACAATATACAGAAATCCATCAACATAGTCCACCTCCTAAAGAAACTCAAAGGAAAAAAAAAAGATCATTTCATTAGATACTGAGAAAGCATTTGTCAAAATCTAAAGTGCCATCATGATAAAAGTCTTGGAAATACCAAGAATTCAAGGCTTATACCTAAACATAGTAAAAGCAATATATAGCCAACCAGTAGCCAACATCAAATGAAATGGAGAGGAACTTGAAGCAATACTTCTAAAATCAGAGACTAGACAAGGCTGTCTACTCTCTCACTACCTATTCAATATAGTACTTGAAGTCATTGCCAGTGCAATTAGAAAACAAAAGGAGGTCAAAGGGATACAAATTGGAAAGGAAGAAGTCAAAATATCACTATTTACAGATGATATGGTAGTATACTTAAGTGACCCCAAAAAATCTACCAGAGAACTCCTAAACCTGCTAAACAACTTAAATGAAGTAGCTGGATATAAAATTAACTCAAACAAATCAATAGCCTTCCACTACTCAAAGGATAAACAAGCAAAGAAAGAAATAAGGGAAACAACACCCTTCACAAAAGTCACAAATAATATAAAATACCTTAGAGTGACTATTACAAAGCAAGTGAAATATCTGTATGACAAGAACTTCAAGTCTCTGAAGAAAGAAATCAAAGAATATCTCAGAAGGTAAAAAGATCTTCCATGCTCATGGATTAATATAGTAAAATTTACTATATTGTAATATAGTAAAAATGGCCTTCTTGCTTAATGCAATCTACAGATTCAATGCAATCCCCACCAAAATTCCAATTCAATTCCTCATAGAGTTAGAAAGAGAAATTTGTAAATTCATTTGGAATAACCAAAAACCCAGAACATTGAAAACTATTCTCAACAATAAAAGAACTTCTAGGAGAATCACTGACCCCTGACCTCAAGCTCTATTACAGAGCAATAGTGATAAAAACTGCATGGTAGTGATACAAGATAGGCAGGAAGATCGATGGAAGAGAATTGAAGACCCAGAAATCAATCCACACATATATGGTTACGTAATCATTGATAAAGGAGCTAAAACCATCCAGTGGAAAAAAGACAGCATTTTCAGCAAATGGTGCTAGCTCAACTTGTGGTTAGCATGTCAAAGAATGTAAATTGATCCATTCTTATCTCCTTGTTCAAAAGTCAAGTCCAAAGTGTATCAGGACCTCTGCATAAAACTAGATACACTGAAACTAGTAGAAAAGAAAGTGGGGAAGAGCCCTGAGCATATGGGCACAGGGGAAAATTTCCAGAACAGAACACCAATAGCTTATGCTTGAATGTCAAGAATTGACAAGTAGGACCTCATGAATTGCAAAGCTTCTGTAAGATAAAGGACACTGTGAATAGGACAAAACCACAACCAATAGATTGGGAAAAGATCTTTACTAACCCTACATCTGAAAGAGGGCTAAAATCCAATATATACATAGAATGCAAGAAAGACTCCACAGAACAAATCACCCTATTAAAAAGTAGGATATAGAGCTAAACAAAGAATTCTTAACTGAGGAATACCAAATGGCTGAGAAGCACTTAAAGAAATGTTCAACATTTTTAGTCATCAAAGAACATACATAGTATGCACTCATTGAAAAGTAGATATTAGCCCAGAAGCTCGGAATACTCAAGATATAATCCACAAACCACAAGAAATTGAAGAAGGAAGACCACTTGAAGAAATGGTTAGATTCAATATTGGCTCAGAAATCTTTTCTTATTCATAGATGACACATAAATATTTCACCATGTTCAAGAAAAACAAGAGGGAACTGTAAAAAATTTCAAAAATGCCAGAAACTTCTTAATATACAGTTCATATTTTAAAAAACATTATTAAGAAACTAAAAAATAGGTGCATGGTGTCTAATTCATAAAGGGGAACAAAATAGCAGGAGTTGTAAAGACAAAGTGTGGAATAGAGACTGAAGAAAGTAGAATGCCCAACCTGGGAATCCTTCCCATACACAGTCTCCAAACCCAGATACTATTGTGGATTCCAGCAAGTGCTGGCTGACAGGAGCCTGATATAGCTGTTTCCTGAGAGGTTCTAACAGTGCCTGACTAATACAAAAGTAGAGGCTCACAGCCATCCATTGGACTGAGCACAGGGTCCTCAATGAAGGAGCTAGAGAAAGGACCCAAGGAGCTGAAGGTTTTGCAGCCCCTTAGGACTAACAACAATATGAACTAACTAGTACTCTCAGAGCTTCCAGGGATTAAACCACCAACCAAAAAGCACACATGGTCAGACTCATGGCTCCAGCAGCATATGTAGCAGAGGATGGCCTAGTTGATCATCAATGTGAATAGAAGCACTTTGTCCTGTGAAGGGTCTATGGCCCATTGTATGGGAATGCTAGGGCCAGGAAGCTGGAGAGGGTGATTTGGTGAGCAGGGGGTGGGGGGAGGGAATAGGTTTTTTATTTATTTTTTTTTGAGAGGAAACCAGAAAGGGGATATCATTTGAAATATAAATAAAGAGAATATCCAATAAAAAATAGAAAAAAGCACACTGAAAGATAACTATGAAAAAAAGAAATAAAAGTAAAAAGAAAAAACAATAAAAAATAAGAAAAGAGAAATGTAAATCAAAACAACCCTGAGATTCCACCTCACTCCAGTCAGATTGGCTAATATCAAAATATCAGATGACAGCAGATGCTGGCAAGGATGTAGAGAAAGAGGAACACTCCTCCATTCTATGTGTTGTACATGGGTTTTTGATTTTGCCTCAACTGTATTTTCTGTAATGTTTTGTGACTACAGTAAATCCTTACTTAACTGAACATAACTTGTTGCTCTGAAGCTCTTATTGAATTGACCTAATAGTTTTGTTTTCTATTATTTACAACTTCTTATTTTTAATAACTTTTATTCTAGTGTTATTCCCTTATTTCTTAGATTATTTTTCATTCTGAAATGTCTGAAATTGTGTAATACTTTTTAAAGCTATTACCATTCTGCACTGGAGAGAGATATGCACTTTGAAAATTGAGTTCTCTAATTAATCCACTTCAATTGTTGATGTATAAATGTTTAATATGTCAAGAAATATCAACTTTTCTTTATAAACTACAGTTTAGAATTTTAAAAGAATAGCTAAAACAATCCTAAATGATGAAATAACTAGTAGGAGTATCATCATTTCTGATCTCACTTTGTATTCCACACATCTATTAATAATATTGAATTACAGGGGGTGGAGATTGAACAATAGAATGCAACTGAAGATGCAGAAAGAAACACACACCTTTGGACACATGAATTTATTTGGACAATAAAGTCTAGAAAACTGCAGTAGAATAAACTGTCTTGAATAATGGTATTGGTCCAACTGTATGGTTTCATGGAGAAAAATGAAAATATATCTATGTTTGTAATTGTGAAAAAATCTTAACTCTAAATTTTATATCTCTGCAGAGGATAAAAAAATGACTAGTGATGCAGTTTGAAGGGTATACTGAATGCCAAGTATATGAACAACACAGAATAAACTCAGTGATATTTTGGAAAATCTATGTCTCACTTTATTTTTCAGGAGATTAACTTTTGAAGTTCATAGTTTTTTCTTTTTATGTTATTGCTTCCAGATTTTTCTTTTTATGGGATTCTTGCTTTTAAAGTGCATATGTCTGTTTTCCTTTTTGTATATAAGTGTGTTTCTCATGTCTTTTTTGTTGTTGTTTTTCATGGCATTCATTTCTATTTGTTTAAATGTTTGATGTGATCTGAAATATTTGTTTTATCCTATTTTATTACTATTCTATATATGACAAGTTTTTAATGTTTAAAGGTAATGATGTGTGTCCATATAGGAGGTAAATAGTAAAGGATATTTCAGAAGTTGAGGGAGATAAAATCACAATTTGAATATATTGTACTAAAAGTGTATTTTATATAAACAATGATGGGAACCTAAATTTGATTTGTGCTGTAATTTAGATGGACTTTAAAATAGTATGATTATTAAAGAGCATAATATGATACAAGGCATATAATCTTGATGATATTAGAGCTCCCAGGGTCTCAACCTCCAACCAAGGACTGCACATGGTGGGTCTGATTGTTCTGGCAGCATGTGTATAGTAGAGGATTGCAAATTCGATCTTCAATAGGAAGAGAGGACCTCGGCCCTGTGCAGGTTCTATGCCCCAGTGTAGAGGAATGCCAGGGCCAATAAGTGGGAGAGGGTGGGGTGGCAGGCATGGGGAGGGGAGAGGCAACAGAGGTTTGTTCTTGTTGTTTTTGTTTGTTTGTTTGTTTGTTTTTTGGAGGGGAAACTGAGAAAGGAGAAATTTACTTGTAAATAAAGAAAATATCAAAAAAAATTCAAATGTGTAAGTCTGGAACAGAAGGTAGATTTCAGAACAGAAAATGTATGACTTGATAAAAAGATGAGAGTTGAGGACACAGCATTCAGTATACTCATGAAATTGTCTAAGTATTTTAAGCTTGACTGTGGTGTTGGAAACACACACACACACGTACACACACAGACATGTGTGCGCACATATACACACAAACATATGTACATATATATGTATATATATATACACACAAATATATATAAATATGTTTTGCATTCACACTTTAAACACATTAATCAAAACTAATCTACACATCTACAAAATTTAAAGTAAAAAAGTATTCATCTAAATCAAATCAGCTATAATAAAATTTGTGTTTAATTTTTTTCAAATCATGTACCTTAATTTACATTAACTTTTATTGTACAATCATTTTAAAGTCAATTGTTTCTATATAAAATAATGAATGCTTTACATTTTAAAAATATTGTTGGTTTTGGTTTGCCATCAACAATAATGCCATATTTTCTAATCTGCTTGATGAGTCTTTACTAAACAGTTTTGGGATTTCTCTTTAATCTGAGGAAAGGCTAGAGTTTATCTGATGAGTATTTTCTGTTCAATTATTGGAAGACATTAAATATGATGATAATGCATTTTATGCTATCCACAAATAGGTAATATACCTCTTTTAAAAAGATGCCCCCAGGTAGGGTAATTGTGGGAGAAAAATAGAAAACATTTCTGCACTGCTCAAAGACAGACATTTGCATTATTTACCGAGTTATTGTA
Source organism: Mastomys coucha (assembly GCF_008632895.1). NCBI lineage: Eukaryota > Metazoa > Chordata > Mammalia > Rodentia > Muridae > Mastomys > Mastomys coucha. The sequence goes on from NW_022196904.1 coordinate 75,897,342, forward strand.
AATTTCTCTATAGATGTGCATCACAAGAAAAAAACTATTATATCATGCAAGCCTAACATTTACTAGTATTATAGGAGAGTTAATTTTAAAAGTATTCCATTGATGCAAGATGTGTTTACTATATGAAACATAATCTGTTGACATAACCTGTCATAAGAAAAACTCAAAAATTCACATGATCATCTCAGATGCTGAAAAGGCATTTGACAAAGAACAATACCTATTCATGTTAAAAGTATTGGAGAGATCATGTATTCAAAGATCATAATTAAACATAAGAAAACAATATGCAGGGTCCATAGATGAAGTATCCAACTGCGGGGAGAGGGAACTTATAGAGTCCACCTCCAGAAGAAAGACAGGGCTTAATATGGGCAGATGTAATTGTGATCTCACAGTCAAAAACTCTGACCCAGAAATGTTTCTGTCTGAGAGAACTTCAGTGACAAATTTGGAGAAAAGATTAAGGAAAAGGAGAACCAGAGACCTGGCCAAATTAGGATCCCACTCAAAGGAAATTTTAAGAATTATTACTATGCCATGATGAGCTTACAGACAGGAGCCTAGCATGGCTGTCCTCTGAGAGGCCCAACAAGCAGCTGACTGAGACACATGTCGATACTTACATCCAACCATTGTACTGAATTCAGGGATCCCTCTGTTTGAATTAGGGAAAGGCTGGAAGAAGCTGAAGAAGAGGGTCAACCCATAGGAAGACCATCAGTCTCAACTGACCTTGACCCCTCTATGTCTCAGACACTTAGATACAAACAAGGCAGCATACACTAGCATCACATGAAACCGTAAAATGGAAATTGTCATATAAAGGGAATCGTAAGAGCAAGGTCAATAGTGTGATTCATTCATTTGGCATCTAAATGGATTGTGATTCAAAAATGACAATAAACAAGCTACACCATAAACTACCTTAATTTGTGAAATGACCATCCATAAAACTTAAATAAATTTTAGTTTTGTCCTAGAAATGGACAGTCAGAAGTCATGCAGGATCTTATATTTCACTTACCAACCCTGGAATTCTTTATGTTTATTTATTTATGCATAAATGATGCACTTACTGCTTGTCTAGATTTTCACTGAAGTAATCATTCTTCACATAACCATGCTTTGTATAAATGGCAAAGAAACAATCAATATCTTTATCTCCTAGATAATTTTCTGTGTCTTTTATTCTCCAAAAGCACATGGGGTCACTCAAATGGCAAAAAAGTAAGGAAAGCTTCAGAACCAAGAAGACAACAATCAAAGAAAATATTTTCGCCATGTCATCAAGATAGGTGCTTGAGTAAAAGGCATAATGAAGTGTCAGGCTGGCAGAATCTCACATATCAAATTTTCATCCAGGTGTCACTTTTTATTACTGTAGTTACTATTAAAGAACACATGTATTTCTCACAGCAGTTACTTTTCAGTTCACTGTTTGCCTCTGGAGGATTCTGAAGCACTCTCTGGCCTGGGGCTCTGCATCTGAGATCCTATGGCCAGGTAAAAAATAGGGGTAATAATTTTGGTCACAGTTATCCTTTTATGTATCTCATGATTACATTCATGTAAATAGATGTGAATGTTCCAGACATGATTCCTTTTGGGAATATTTTCTCATAAGTCGAGTTAATCAAACCAGTTTTCTGAAATCATTTGCAATAGTTCGTTTTTGTTACATAGGTTATTCCAGTGAGTTTTACAAGAAATTACATCAGTGAATCTAACTGAACTTAATTGACCTCAGTAATAAAAAGTTTAGTAAAAGAATGTAAAACCTTTATGCATCTTCAACACTTGTAGACATTAACTTTATATGGTTGCTTTTTGTCTGAATCTTGTTTCTTGCATTTATTATGAATTGAATTATATTATGACAGAGTCATGGCAAATACATAATTTGGTATTAATGTTATTCATAAGCTGATAACAAAATTCATAATGTTAACAAAAGCTGTTATGGGAATCCAAGGCAAGCTAGTTTTTTATTTCATTGTTCATTAAAGGGCAGTTTAAATAGCAAGCTGAGTGCACAGACTATATTGTTCAGTGTCTTAAGTGTCCTCAAGATATATTAACCTTAGTTGTGATATTGAATAAGAAATCCATTCTTTTAATATACAAGAGTGATTTTCTAATAATGCATCATTACAATGCATAGATATCTTGGATTATTTTTGGTTTGACTAACAATTTAAAGTCGGTGCTAAACATTCTTTGTTATTAATCATCCATTATGATTCCCTCTATGGTAGGGTTTCTGATAGATATACATAGATATTACACAACACGAATTATCTTTGCCAGGGAAAATCTTCAAGATTCATCACATAAGAAAGAAAATAACCTCATTGTATGTGATTGAGCATTTAATGCAGTGATCATGTTTATTATTAATATCTTTTTTAAGAATGCATTTTTTAAAATATGCATTTGTTGCCATTCATTTGCTTTATTTTTAGTTAATTATTGAATTATATTGCATGGGTAAGAATGTCATAAGTTAAAAAATTTTATATTCTATTTTTTTTAGTTCATTCATAGTCTTTAGTTACATAAGTCATTTTGATCTCAACCACACCATTGTCTACTTCTTTTATTCCTACATTCACTATCTATCCAATTGTGTGCCCTTTAACTTAAAACCCTTGAAGCTTTTTTGCAGCCAAAATTGTTATGGAATAATTGATCTTCCAAAGAAGTGTGGTTAACTTGTCACAGTATGGGTTCTCAGGTTCTCATTAAAAAAAAAAAAAAGTCGTTTTTTTTATTTATTTTTGTATTCTTTATTTTCCCCAGGAGCACAAATTTCTATTCAGCAATACAAATGGGAATTGTGTGTAAATCTTTCATCTTCATATTTGGATGTAATATCTCTTGGACTTGTACAGTGCTGCGTTTGCTGCCTCAGTCCCTGGGAGTGGGAAGCTGCCCTGCTGTGTTCAGAACATTATGTTTCCTTCTAGTCATCCCCTACTTATATTCAGTCTGTTCAAATTACTACACTAGTTCCTTGTTTCATGAGGAACACATATTAAATATGGTACCCTGAGACTCATATACTGTGTACTTTCCAATTCTCTCCATTTAAGCACAATCATCTCTCTGTATTAATAATCTTATAATAAGAAGCACTGGAGCATCCACACTTTGGTCTTTCTTCTTGAGCTTCATATTGTCTGTGAATTGTATCTTGGGTAATCTGAACTTTTTGGTTAATATCCACTTATGAGTAAGTACATACCATGTGTATTCCTTTGTGATTGGGTTACCCCACTCAGGATGACATTCTCCAGATACATCCATTTCTCTAAAAATTTCATAAATTCATTGTTTTTAATAGCTGAGTAGTATTTCATTGTATAAATGTGCCACATTTTCTGTATCCATTAATCTATTGAGGGACATCTGGATTGTTTCCAACTACTGGTTATTGTAAATAAGGCTACTGTAAACACAGTGGAGTATGTGCCCTTACTACATGTGGAGCATCTTCTGGGTATATGTCCAGGCGTTGTATAACTGGGTCCTTGGGTAGTACTATGTCCAATTCTCTGAGGAACTGCCTGATTTATTTTCAGAGTGGTTGTATAAGCTTGCAATCCCACCAGCAATGGAGGAGTATTTCTCTTTCTCCACATCCTTACCAGCATCTGCTATTATCTGAGTTTTTAATTTTAGCCATTCTGACTGGAGTGAGACAGAATCTCAGGGTCATTTTGATTTGAATTTTTCCTGATGATTGAGGTTGTTGAACATTTCTTTACATGCTTCTTGGCCATTTAAGTTTCCTCAGTTAAGAATGCCAACAAGTGCTGGATGACAGGAGCCTGAGAAAGCTGTCTCCTGAGAGGCTCTGACAGTACCCAACTAATACAGAAGTAGAGGCTGACAGCCATCCATTGGACTTAGTACATGGTCCCCAATGAAAGAACTATAGAAAGGATCCAAGGAGTTGAAGGGTTTGCAGCCCCTTAGGACGAACAACAATATGAACTAACTAGTACCTTCAGAGCTCCCAGGGACTAAAACTCCAACCAAAGAGTACACATGGTGGGACTAATGGCTCCAGCAGCATGCATATAGCAGAGGATGGCCAAGCTGGTCATCAATGGGAGGAGAGGACCTTGGCCCTGTGAAGGTTCTATGCCCCAGTACAGAGGAATGCCAGGGACAGTAAGCTAGAGGGGGTGGGATGGTGAGTAGGGGAAGGGGGTAGGGAACAGAGGGTTGTTTTAGTTTTTTTGTTGTTGTTGTTTGTTTGTTTGCTTTTTTTGTTTTTTTGGTTTTTTGTTTGTTTTGGAGGGGAACCTGGGAAAGGATATTGTAAATAAGAAAACATCTAATTAAAAAAATAATAATTATCTGTTTAGTTCTGTTCCCCATTTTTAATAGGGTTACCTGGGGATCCAACCCATATAGAGTCCCCAAACCTGGATGCTATTTTGGATGCAGGGCAGTGCTTGCTGATAGAAGCCTGATATGGCTATCTTCTGAGAGGCTCTGCCAGAGCCTGACAAATAAGGAGGAGGTTGCTCACGGCCAAACATTTGACTGAGTGCTGGGTCATCAATGGAGGAGTGGGAGAAGGAACTGAAGGTGCTAGTGAGATACAGCCCCATGGAAGGAATATCAGTGTCAACAGACCAGATGCCCCAAAGCTCCCAGGGAATGACTACCAACCAAAGAGTTCGCATGGAGGGACCAATACCTCCAGCTGCATATGTGACAGAGGATGATCTTGTTGGACACATGTGGGAGGGGCCACCCTTGAGCCTGAAGGGGTTCGATGTCCCAGTGTTGGGAAATGCCATGGAGGGAAGCAGAGTGAATGGGTTGGTATATACCCTCAGAGAGGAAGGGGGAAGGGGAATGGGATAGGGGCTTTCAGAGAGAAGACTTGGAAAGGTAATAACATTTGTAATATACATAAAGAAAATATCCAATTAAAAGAAGTAAAAAGAAATCTTATAATAAATCAAATAATTATATACAATATCTTGCCAGATGTGTGTTGAGTGTTCTTTGACTGATGCATATATTTAATGAAATTTTGAGTGTGTTTAATCATATATTGACTTGGTAGCATAAAAGCTATTGGGTTTTCTCTTACTGCCTATATCCTTTCTAGCCTTAGCCTTACTTGAGTGAGGAATGAAGGCCAAATATTTGTTGCACATAGGTATCATCAGTAAGTCTCCATAATATGTGGTTTGGTCTTCATTTTGTACAAAAACTTAACTGTATCCATTCTGTGTATTCACATATATTCACATGTGCATGCTGAAGTCTGTCATTCATATGTGTTGTTTACTTCAATTATACTCCCCTATCTACTCAAGAATCTGCATTCCACATGTGAAGTCCTCAATCTTGAAAGGTAAGCATCTCAGTTAGTGAACCATTTTCTGAGGCCCTAATAGTTCCAGTTTTTGTTTAAGAAATGATTTTTAATATCTGAGCTAATATCCTTACAAATATTGAGGGGAGAATTCTGTTTCAACAGATATGCTGAGGTATTTACATTTAATACTTGACTTCTAAGCATGCTAAACTCAGAGATTGGTTATGATTGTTAGTATGATGGATCTAAAATAAGCTTAATAAACTTTGGCTTTCCTCTCTTTAAACATATTAAAGCATTAATTTAGAGATTACTGCATAGTTTTTGTAGGCTTGTGGCAATTCAAATATGATTGTGTGCATGCCTTATATTAATTTAAAATCCCAAAAAGAATCTTTCTGTGTAAAGTTATTCTTTGGGATTAGGAGATGTTTCTTCCTATAAAGTGCTTGCCACACAAGCACAAGGATCCATATTTGCAATTTCAAACACTGTATGAATTAGGTAGAAATAGAATTTCCTTTTTCAGTGATAGCTAAAATTATGCATACTCAAAATCAGTCATGGAGCAAAGAATAAAATACTTGTGAGCTCTCATACCCAAACTGTCCTCCTCAATCTCACTCAAACTGCTGCAAAAGGCTCACTGGTCATTATGAAATGTGTAGCAGATAGTCTATATGAATAGACATATAGATGATGACACTAAAATTGGATTGTTACATCTATGAGTTCAAAGTGGTATGACATCTACAACATAAGACCTATTCCAGAAAAAGACATAAAAACAATACAGGTTGTAGGTTGAGTAAGACACAGAGCCAGTCATGTCTGAGAATATTTTTGTAATAAAAACGGGATGAAGAATCAGTTTCCTTCACCATATTTTTGCATCAATGTTACTGGAATAAAGCATATAGGGTAACATTAATATAACTTGATTGTTTAAAAGAAATAATGATACAAGGATTTGTTGGCATGAAATGACAGCATCAACTGAAGGAACTGAAAAATATTTGAATATGACTAAAATTAATGTTTGAAGTTTCAAGATTTAATACATATGTTTAAATAGTTCCTAATTTTGAAATTACAAAAGAATTTCATCTTTTTCCTATTCCCTTTCCTTCCTACAGTGTCTTTCCCACATATCATAGTGCTGTCTTTCATATTAATGGCATCCTTTTTGAAAAAAATTTAAATATATATATTCATATATTCCTAAATATACCAATATAATTTGCTCAATCTATATAAGATAGTTACATGCATATAAGGTTGTAGAGTTGTCTATTTGTTATTAGATAATACAATTCTGTATACATCCATTCCATACACCTATTTCTCCTGCTCTCAGCATTCTCAGTAGATTGTAGATATTTATGTAACATTGAGACCTTGTTGGTCTTATGTTTTTCAGCACATGTTTATAGTCATGTTAGTAAGATTTCATGGGTACAGCTTCTGACATTATCAGGAGATACAATCTCAAAACCAACTGCATGATTCTCTGATTATTACAATCTTTCTCTTCCCTCTTCTACAAAGATGTTGTGTGTACAAGAGTACATATACAAACATTTCTTTTAGTGAAATAGAAACAGTCACAACTCTAGAACTCATTATTGACTCATCCTAAAATAATTAACAGTCCTTAACTTCTGTGAAAGAAAAACTTTCAATAGTATAGTAAAGAATCAATGAGAGTCTCCCGGAACAGTGGCACCCAGAGTAATATGCAGATATGTGCACAGTCACAAATACAAGAAACACAAACACATCTCTATTTTATTACTTATTAGAATGAATAGTCCAGCTTGTTACTTGGTTACATTTGCTTGGCAATTTGTTTTTCCAGTTCTTATCTCTGAGCTAATGTCTATTTTTATTGCTATATGCTTCTTATATGCAGCAGAATGATTCAGCCTGTTTTCATGTCCATTATGTTAGCCTCTATCTTTTTATAAAGGAATTATGTCCATTGATGTTGAGATATTAGTGACCAGTGAGTGGCATGTATATGTATTGGTGTGTGCTTTCCTTGTTTTTCCTAGCATGGGATTACTTATTTTATGTGTGTCTTTGTGGGGCAGTGGTCTGTTCAAGCAACTTAGGCTCAGTCAAGTAATTGGCCTTGAGCTCTGGAGCCCTAGTGGGAAGTTTCTGCTTGCAGGGGGCTGAAGGAGTTCTGCTGTAACTCCTGCATCTTTGGCTCCTGTTTCAGTCAAAACACCACACAGCTGCCCCTAGAGGAGATGTGTGCTCTATTAGGCAGACAATTCCCCAAGCTCCCAACATTCTAGCTGGACCCTAACCCTGGTCTCTGACCACAGCCAGGCATGCCTCTCCCCAAAGACAGCCATCCCCCATATAATATAAGCAATAGTTCACCCCCATCTCCCTCTCTTGCTCTCTTACTATTTGTTTCCCCCCTTACTTCCTTTCTCTTGCTCTTTGTTTCCTCTCATGTCATCTTCCTCTTTCCTGCTTTTTGTTCTCGTCTCCTGCCTTCTTGTTCTCTTGCTTCTTTGCTTTTCTTTCTCTCCTTCTCTTCTCTCATTCCTATCCTTTCCTTCTCTCTACTTGACTGGCCTATTTTATCTTTCCTATAATAAAATATCTCATTTATACATGGCCTCCTTTTTGACTAACATACCCCACACAGGCCTCATCAGCAGAAAGAGGGAGCCCCAGGCTATAGCAGACAGTCACCCAGGCCCCACATTTCTTGGATATTGTTATCTTCCTTGTGTTGGAGTTTTCATTTAAGTATTTTGTATAGGGCTGGATTTGTGGATAGGTATTGTTTGAAATTGCATCTGATTTCAAATGTGTGTTGTTTTCACCATCTATGGTGATTGAGAGTTTTGCTGAGTATAGTAGTCTGGGATTTCATCTGTCATTTTTGTTTAGATGTTGCAAGAAATCTGACTAGGCACTTCTAGCATGTATAGTATCTTTTGAAATATATATGTATATATACATCTGTGAATGGTATCTTGGGTATTCCAACCTTTGGGGATAATATCCATTTATTAGGGAGTGCATTTCATGTGTATTGTTTTGAGATTGGGTTACCTTGCCCAGGATATTTCTTAGTTTCATCCACTTGCTTATAATTTTATGAGTTCATTGTTTTTAATAGCTGAGTAGTACTCCATTGTGTAAATGTACCACATTTTCTGTATCCATTCCTCTGTTGAAAGATATCTTGGTTCTTTCCAGTTTCTGCCTATTAAAAATAAGGCATCTGTGGACATAGTGGAGTATGTGTCATTTTTATGTTGGAGCATCTTTTGTGTATATGCCCAGGAGTGGTATAGCTGGGTCTTCAGGTAGTACTATGTCCAATTTTCTAAGGAACCACCAAACTGATTGAGTGGTTGTACCAGCTTGCAAACCCACTAGCAATGGAGGAGTGTTCCTCTTTCTCCACAATCTCACCAGCATTGATGTCACCTGAGATTTTAGCCTTAGCCATTCTGACTGGTGTAAGGTGGAATCTCAGAATTGTTTTGATTTGCATTTCCCTGATGACTAAGTATGTTGAACATTTCTTTAGGTGCTTCTCCACCATTCAATATCCCTCAGTTGAAATTTCTTGTTTGACTCTTTTCTGGATTTTTTATAGGGTTATTTGATTCTCTGGGGCCTAAGTTCTTGAGTTCTTTGAATATACTGTATATTAGATTTCTATCTGATGTTGGATTGGTAAAGATCTTTTCTCAATCTGTTGGTTGCTGTTTTGTCCTATTGAGTGTCCTTTGCCTTACAAAAGATTCACAATTTTTGAGGTCCCATTTGATGATTCTTGATCTTAGAGCATAAGCCGTTGGTGCTCTCTTCAGGAAGTTTTCACCTGTACTTGAGTCTCTTCCCCACTTTCTTTTCTGTTAGTTTCAGTGTATCTGTTCTTATGTGTAGGTCCTTGATCAACTTGGACTTGAGCTTTGTACAATGAGATAAAAATGGATTGATTTGCATTCTTCTACATGCAAACTGCCAGTTGAACTAGCACCATTTGTTGAAACTTCTGTGTTTTTTTTCACTGGGTAGTTTTAGCTTCTTTTTCAAATATCAAGTGACCATAGGTGTGTGGGTTCATTTCTGGGTTTTCAATTCTTTCCCATTCATCTTCCTGCCTGTCTCTGTACCAGTACCGTACAGTTTTTTTTTTTTTATCACTATCGCTCCATAATACTGGTTGAGGTCAGGGTTGGTGATTCCCCCAGTAATTCTTCTATTGTTAAGAACATTTTTATCTATCCTAGGATTTTTTTTATTCCAAATGAATTTAAGGATTGTTTTTTCCTAACTCTATGAAGAATTGAGTTGGAATTTTTATGGCAGTTGAATTAAATTTGTAGATCGTTTTCAGCAAGATGGCCATTTTTACTATATTAATCCTGACAATCCATGAGGATGGGAAATCTTTACACATTCTGAGATCTTCTTCGATTTCTTTCTTTAGAGGCTTGAAGTTCTTGTTACACAGATCTTTCACTTGATTGGTTAGAGTCACATCAAGGTATTTTATATTATTTGTGGCTATTGTGATGAGTGTAAGCAGATGTTGGAAAGGATGTGGAGAAAGAACACTCCTCCATTGTTGGTGTGATTGCAAGCTGGTTCAAGGACTCTGGACATCAGTCTTCTGATTCCTAAGAAAGTTGGACTATTACTACCTGAGAACCCAGTAATAACCACTCGGGCATATACTCAAAAGATGCTCCAACATATAACAAGGACACATGCTCCACTATGTTCATAGCAAGCTTCTTTATAATAAACAGAAACTGGAAATTACCCAGATGCCTTTCAATAGAGAAATGCATACAGAAAATGTGGTACCTTTACACAATGGAGTACTACTCAGCAATTAAAAACGAATTCTTGAAATTCACACCAAGTGGATGGAATTAGAAAATATTTTCCTAGGTGTAGTAACATACTCAAGAAGAACAAACATGGTATGCACTCACTGATGAGTGGATATTAGCCCCGAAGCTCAGAATACCCAACATACAATTTACAGACAACATGAAGCTCCAGAAGGAATATTAACATGTGGATGCCTCAGTCCTTCTTAGAAGGTGAAACAAAATACTCAAGGGAGGAAACATGGAGACAAATGTGAAGCAGAGATGGAAGGAAGGCCATCCAGAGACTGCCCTACCTAAGAAACCATCCCATACACTGTCATCAAACCCAGACACTATTGTGGATGCCAACAAGTGCTTGCTGACACAACCTGATATAGCTGTCTCAAGAGAGGCTCTGCTGGAGCCAGACAAATACTGAGACAGATGCTGGCAGCCAGCCATTAGACTGAGTACATGATCTTCAAAGGAGGAGTCAGAGAAAGGACTGAAGGAGGTAAAGGGGTTTGTAACCCCATAGGAAAAACAACATTAACAACCAACTAGACTTCCTAGAGCTTCCAGGGACTAAATCACCAACCAAAGAGCATATGTAGCAGAGCATGGCCTTCTTAGATGTTAATGGGAGGAGAGGCCCGTGGTCCTGTGAAGGCTCAATGTCCCAGTGTAGGGCAATGCCAGGGCGGGGATACATGAATGGGTGGGTGGGGGAGCACCCTCATAGAAGCAGGGGGAAGACACATGGTATAGAAGGTTTCCAGTGAGGAAAGCAGGAAAGGAGATAACATTTGACATATCAATAATTAAAATATCCATTACAAATTTTAAAAAAGAATTTGCATATATTTAGCACATTAAACACAACACCTATATGTCAATAGTTCTCAAATCATTTTTGCTTTAGATTAAAAATATTGCATTAATGTATTAACTTATCATAAGTTAGTTTGCATTTTAGAGTGTACTACTGAAGGGAGGGCTCTTTTTATTTAAGAACATATATATCAATATAAAAGGGTAATGAATTAAAACTTGATTTGTATTTCTCATCCAAATCAACTTATTAATAATTAGTATCCTAAATAAATGTTATTTTAAAATAACAAAAATGATTTTTCCTCCCATAGGCAGTCTTTAATTGCCTATTGCTTATAGTATGCTGGGGGTCCCAAAGAGGATCTTTTGAGTGTATGCTAGGATTCTCACTTTTAAATGTTGTGTAGATTTTGTTTAGTAGTCAGAAATTCAAGTGCAAAATCATATTATAAAGATATCATTTAACAACTCTCCTTAGTCATAGGCTCTTGATTTCTTCTGCCTTCTATGCCAAGACTTTTTATAAGGCATGAGGACAAGGGAATTTGGTTAGCTATTATATTTAAGTTAGAGCAAGTAGTCTGTTTCTCTCAGTACAATAAACCATTTTGCACTTCTCAATTGACTTCTGGTTATCATATAAATGCACATTTGTGAATAAGTTTGAGAAAAATCTATGTCTCAGACATAAACACAATTACTTTGAATATATGATACTATGACTACATAGCAAAATAACAACACTCTGTTATATTATAGGCCCATTTGCATCCTCAGTCATGAGATTTTTCAACAACATTACAATGTAACTCATAAAATCTCTTCAAATTAGGAAGTCTTCATATTAATAGAGCATAATACCATTATTTTTTCAAGGACTTTCAATTAATTATAATTTTAGATTATTATTACTTAAGGAGATATTTAAAAAAACATAATCACACAATGTTATGGTATCTGTTTTTAGGTGCAAGAATGTTCTTTATTAGGTTTTCATTCTTTGCTTGAATTTTAATTTTCATAGTGTTTTCTTCCTGGGAATAAAATTTCATGTGAATCATTCATTTTTTCCATTAATATGTTCATTGAGTTTACATCCTGGTCATAGCCTCTCCTCTGATTACTCATCTTACATGGTGCCTCCCCATTTCCTCCCCTCCCCTTCCTTTCTTAGAAAGAGTGAACCCCTTACCCTCAAGTATCACTCACAGTGAGGCATTAAGTCAATATAGGACCAGGCACATGTTCTCCCAGTGAGGCCAAAGAAGATGCCCAGTCATGGGAACAGGTTGCACAGGCAAGTAATAGAGTCAGGGACAGTCCTTGCTCCAGGTGCTTACAGACGTATGTAGGATAAAATGGTGGCCTGAGTCTGGCTGCTCATGAAGGAGGGATGCAGGAAGTTTTACTGAGTTCATCCCATGCCTCTGCTGGGGCAGGTGTCAGGCTATGAGAAACCCCAGGACCTCACTCCAGGGGTGGGGAGGCATAGTGTGAGGTCCCTGTGAAACTGCCTTTGTAGGGCTTTGGGTCCCCGGGCTTGCATGGAGGCCAGGGGCAGTAAGTTCTAACTCTTGAACACTGCAGCCCCTACTGGATGCCCAGACTTACTGAGAAAAGAGTGTGGGTCCGTGGGTGGACTCTGCCTGGGGCTGAGGGAAAAGGGACAGAAGGATAGCACTCTGGCTGGGTCCCTCCAGGACAAGAGTCTTTGGCTTGCTTGGGAAGATGGCATGGCTCATTGGAAACAGTGGTTGAGAACACAGAGAGGCCTTCTGTGGAAGGCTAGACAAGGCTCCAGAGGAAGAACTGCTCCATTGCTACAACATGTCAGATCCAGATGAGAAGTGGCAGTCCATGGATTTAAAGAATTTATTGTTATGGTAGAGAGTTATAAGTGAAATTGTGCCCTCTTTTGGGGGGGTTGGCCTGAGGTTAGTGAATGTGAGTTAAGAGGTTAGTAGAGGAATAGAAAGTTAGAGAGAGTAGAGTAGTAGAGGCTATCCGTAACTACTTAGAGGTGGGAGGGAATATGGAGAGACAGAGAGGAAGAGGACTGGAGAGAGAGGCAAGAGGAAGAGAGTAAGATTAAGAGAGAGAAGAGTGGGCAAAGCAGCCTTTTTTATAGTGGGCCAGGGCCAGGTAACTGTAGGGGTAGAGTGCAGAAAGAATAACAGGGTCTTGGTGTGTTGCCTTATGTGACAGATGGCCACAGAATTATGGAGCTGAAGCCTCATGTCAGGAGCCTGGTGTCTGGTGGCACTGCAAACACCTTCTGCCTGTTGCTGGTACTCCAGTGTTTGCAACCAGAAAACAGGCTGAACTTTCATGGTCCCACAGACCTACATGAATTCCATGCTGCACGTCTGCTACATTTGTGCAGGTACCTTATGTCCAGCTCAAGTATGATCATTAGTTGATAGTTCATCTCTGGAAACCCCCAAGGATCTAGGTTAGTTGTCTCTTTTTGACATCTTCTGGAGGCCATGAGTCATTTGGGTCTTTCAATCCTTCCCACAATTTTTCAGAGCACACCCTGAGGTCTGTCCAATATTTAGCTATGGTTATGTGCATCTGTTTCTGTCAGTTGCTGAGTGGAGCATCTCAGAAATTAATTATGCTTGGCGTCTGACTGCAAATATAATAGGGTAGCTTAAATAGTTTCAGGGATTGGTTCTTGCCCATGGGATGAGTCTAAAGAGGGCCCAGTCATTGGTTAGTTATTGTCACAATCTCTGTTCCATCATTATCCCTGCACTTCAATGTGGTCTGAAGGACAACATATTGGTTGAAGGTTTTGTGGTTGGTTTCTACAGGGTACCCTGCTTGTCTAAAGGAGATGGCCATTTCAGGCTCCAAATACCACACTGCCAGGAGTCTTAGCTAAAATTCCCTTCTTAAACTCTTTGAAGACTCCCCCATCCCAGCTCTCTAATACATGATTGAGATGACTCTTGGCACTCTTAATGTCTATTTTGTTTTTTACTGACCTGGGCCTCTCTCCCTATCTGTCCCTACACTTGATCCTCCTAATCCCCACCCAATTCCTTTTCCCATCCAACTCCCTCCCTCAATCCAAGTTAAATGATTATACTATTTCTAAGTCTGAGTGAGATTCAAGCATCCTCCTTTGAGCCTTCCTTGTTATTCTTATCTTGTTAAGTCCTGTGATACCACCTCACATAGAAAATTATTTAAATGTTTTATAGATTTCCTTCCAGTTCTAAATCAATATATATATATATATA
>NW_022196904.1:75911642-75917830 GCF_008632895.1 Mastomys coucha
ATATACATATATATATGTATGTGTGTGTGTTTTACTTATTAAATGCTCTCTCTACATAAAATTCACATGGTAATAATTTTTCTTAGAATCTAATAATAACACACTTTTTGTACTAGATATCAAATGACTTAATTTGTACACACAAGTATCAATTTTCAGATATTAGACAATTCAATGATAAAAGCCTGAATTCATGGTTTGAGCCAATATATTGACATCCAGGTCATATGTTAGATCTTTATTGTTGAGCTTTTTTTTCAACATTTTTAATGGTAGAAACTCATATAATGATATAATACATAGTAAGCATTTTGGTGATCATGTGAATGTTTGATATATTAATAAGCAGTTATATTCATTTAATAATTATGGCTTTTACATTTATTTTCCTAAACTCATGAAAAGAATTTATTTGTGGTCTCAACAAAATAATGTAGCACTTTGGAACAAATATGCAAAGAAGCATCCCTGCACTGGAGGCCAAGATACAGAAGACCTCCACAGAAACCATAGTCTTGCCCTTACTGCTATAGTAGACAGGGAGGAAGGTGATCCAGACACTGCAGAACACCAGCATGCTGAATGTCAGGAGCTTGGCTTCATTGAATGTGTCAGGTAGATTCCTGGCCAGGAAAGCTACAATGAAACTTGCTAGAGCAAGAGAGCCCATGTATCCCAGAACACAGTAGAAGGCAATCACTGAACCTTTGTTGCAAAAAATGATTATGTTTCCATGTACCACGTGCAGATCAACATCAACAAATGGAGGAGATATTCCCAGCCAGATTCCACAGAGAATCATTTGAATCATGGTGCATATGGGAATGATGTAATTAGGTGTTCCTGAAAGCAGCAGCCACCTCAGTCTTCTTCCTGGAACAGTGATCTTAAATGCTAGTACTACAGTAATTGTCTTGGCTAAGACACTAGAGGCAGCCACAGTAAACACAATGGCAAATGTGGTCTGCTGCAGGATGCAGCTGACCATACTGGGATAGCCAATGTAGAGCAAGGAACAGACAAAACAAAATATGAGGGAGATGAGCAGGACATAGCTGAGAGTTTCATTATTGGCCTTGACTATGGGAGTGTCTCTGTGTTTCAAGAAGACACCGAGTACAATAGCTGTAAGCGAAGAAAAGAATAAAGCCACACCAGCCAGAGACATTCCCAAGGGTTCTTCATAATCCAGAAAGGTTATAACTTTTTTGAGGCAGTTAGTTTGGTCAGTGTTGGCATACTCATCATCTGGACACTTTACACATTGATCCATGTCTAATATAGAAAGAAAAGAATGGTCAGTTTTAATTTTTCTATAATAATCACGAGATACACTAAACTTATGCTTTAGAAAATCATAATTAAATTATACTGATATACTGTGTTAAATGCAAACTTATATATGGGAGCTGTATAAGATGTGATCCTAATTTCCAATGCTTATATTCTTTATGCAATCTTTTGTTCATATTTATCTAACATATTCAAAATGTTTATTATATTTTTCAAAACCCAAACTGTATTGTTGCATAAATTTTATATTCCCACTTCAATATACCTTACATTGATTACTCATAGAATTACACATTTTCACTTATAATTGTGTATATTATGGAAAAAAAGAACTTAGAGGGAGATATATCAGCAAGAAGTGTCATCCTCCATGTGGTTTCAAGCAGGTATTTGTACACAGAAACTCTACCATTTCATGTCTCTGAAAAGAACTGTAAAGTTAACATTTTACTAAACCATTATAGTCCTCCATACTGTTCTACATATTTATCCTTACACATAAAAATATTTATAGCCTTTACCATTCGCTATTGAAACTTTGAGAAAGTCATGATTAGAGAATATCATAGTCAATAAAAATTTAGAGTTTTGGAGTTTGGTCTGATGGGTACATCTACAAAATCAATTGCTCAGTTAAGGCTAGAAAATTATGAAAGAAATGATTTGAAGAGTGTAAGCACTAGAGCACCAGAGAGTTTGTTATGAGCATGGATATTCTAGGATGTTCTAGGATGGTCATAAGTAACACACATAAACATCTCACCATAAAGAGCTTCTTTTTTGTTTGTTTGTTTGTTTGATTTTTATTTTTCAAGACAGCGTTTCTCTGTGTAGCCCTGGCTATCCTGGAACTCACTCTATGGACCATAAAGGGCTTCTTAAGCCTGAGCTGACCGAAAACAAAAACCAAAAACATGACACATTGGGGAAAGGAAGGAACATCATCATGCAAAATTTTATCTTCGAGAATTACAGATAATGAAGGAATATGGAGAATGAGTAAAATTGTCTTCCCCTGTGAACCATATACCAATTAGTGTGTTTGTGTGTGTGTGTGTGTGTGTGTGTGCATGTGCACACATGTGTAAGAGCACTTAATAAAAAAGTCACAATTTGAAAAAGTGTAAGGAAGTGTATTTGCACATTTTTATAGGAAAGATAGGGAAAAAGGTGATTATATTATAATCTCTAAAATAAAAGTATCATAAATAAGCACTGATAATGTAAACTGAGGAAGAGATAACATGAAAAATCATCACCTAATTTCTCTATATTCAAAAATTTTATGTTCAGTTGTATTATTCAATGTATGAATTGTGGTAGGGCACAGTATCTGCCAGTTTTAATTATTTATGTAAGATTTTCTATGTTGTACTCCCATTGCTGTAGTACTTATTAAGAAACACAATTGTCTAAATAATGGTAAATTTCCCCCCAAATAATCTTGATACAGTGTAGTAGATGAAGGTTTTTTATATTCTTTCCATTCTTATACTTGTAGATTACACAAGACTGTATTCAGTTTTTTTCAATCAAATTAAGCTGGTACAATCACTCTGGAAATCAGTTTGGCAGTTCCTTAGAATATTGGACATAGTATTACTTGAATACCCAGCTATCCCACTCCTGAGCACATATCCAGAAAATTCTCTAACACGTAATGAGGTCACATTCTCCACTATGTTCATAGCAGCCTTATTTATCACAGCCAGGAGCTGGAAAAACCCCAGATGTCCCTCAGCAGAGGAATGGATACAGAAAATGTGGTATATTTATACAATAGAGGACTACTCAGCTATTAAAAATGATGAATTTACAAAATTCTTAGTTAAATGGATAGAACTAGAAAATATCATCCTGAGTGAGGTAACCCAATCGCAAAAGAAAACACATGATATGCACTAACTGATAAGTAGATATTAACTCAAAAGCTCCAAATAACCAGGGTACAATTGACAGACCACATGAAGCTCAATAAGAAGGAAGACCAAAGTGTGGGTGCATCTGTTCTTCTTAGAAGAAAAACAAAATACAAGAGCAAATATGGAGATGAAGTGTAGAGCAGCAACTAAATGAAAGGCCACCCAGCAACTGTCCCACCTGGGGATCCATCCCAAATACAGTTACCAAACCCAGACACTATTATGGATGCCAAGAAGTACATGCTGAAAGGAGCCAGATATGGCTGTCTCCTGAGAGGCCCTGCCAAAGCCTTACAAATACAGAGAAGGATGTTAGCAGCCAACCATTGGACTAAGTGTGAGGTCCCTAATAGACGACTTAGAGAAGGGAATGATGGAGTTGAAGGGATTAGTAACCCCATGGGAAAAACAACAATATCCACCAACCAGATCCCCCAGAACTCCCAGGGACTAAGCCATCAACAAAGGAGTACACATGGCTCCAGCTGCATATTTAGCAGAGGATGGCCTTGACATGTACCAGTGGAAAGAGAGATCCTTGTCTTATGAAGGCTTGATAGATGTCCCAGTGTGGAGAAATCGAGGGCAGGGATGTGGAAGTGGTGGGTGGGTGGAGGAACACCCTCACAGAAGCAGGGGGAGTTAGGATGTGATGGAGTGTTTCTGGGGGGGGGGCGTTGAAGGGAAACTGGGAAAGGGGATAATATTTGAAATGTAAATAAAAAATATCCAATTAAAATTTTAAAAAATGATGGGCACAGAAGCACCTCCATCTGAAACTTTGAAACTTGCATTAAATGTGGCAAAGATAGACATTGGGGAACAAACTGTCCTTTGTCTCAACTGATGACAACATACTTTTCAAACTAGGGATAGGCAAGACATTGGGAGGGTGACAGACTGATTTTGCCTAAGCAAACTAGGATAGTCCTTCTTCACAGTATTGCTTCACAGAAAAGTCTGTCAGATTTTGTGTGATTGATGGCCAAAATCATGCCCCACAACCCATAAAGAAACATTGGATGACTGACTATTGAGACAGCCAATAAGTCTATTTCACTTTTAATAGATAAAAAGAAAGAAAGAAAAATTACCTATGCTCATGCATTACTAGGATTAACATAGTAAAATGGCCACCTTACCAAAAGAAATCTACAGATTCAAGATAATGCCCACCAAAATTCCAACACAATTTTTCATAGACATGGAAAGAGAAATTTTCAACTTCATATAGAAAAAACAAGAAATCCAGGACAGCCAAAATAATTCTTAATAATAAATGAGCATCCTGTAGAAATCACCTTTCCTGACCTCAGGCTGCACTACTGAGCATCAGTGATAAAAAAACTACATGGAATTGGTACGGACATAGGCAGTTTAATCAGTGGAATAAAACTGAAGACCCAGGAGTAAACCCATACACCTAAGGATACTTGATTTGTGACAAAGAATCCAAAATATACAGTGAAAAAAGCAAGCATCTTGAATAAATGGTGCTGGTCTAACTGTTGCTCTCTATATAGGAGAATGAAAATTCATCCTTATTTATCACCTCACACAAATCTCAAGTCCAAGTGGATCGAGTACCTCAGCTAACACCAGATACACTCAATTTAATAGAAGAGAAAGTTGGAAATAGCCTTGAACTCATTGTCACAGGGGAAAATTTCCTGAACAGTACACCAATGGCTCAGGCTCTAAGATCTAGACTTGATAAATGGGACCTCATGAAACTGAAAAGCTTCTGTAAGGAAAAGATATCATCAATAGGAAAAATTGACAACCTACTGATTGGGAAAAAAACCTTCACTAACACTATTTCTTATATAGTGCAACTATCCAAAATATGTATATAAATAACTCAAGAATCTTACCTCCAAAGAACCAAATAAACCAATTAGAAAATGTAGAACATGGGGTACAGAGCTGAACAAAGATTTCCCAACAGGGGAATCTTGAGTGGCCTAGAAGCAATTAAAGAAAAGTTCAAAGTACTTAGTCATCTTGGAAATGGAAATCCAAATGATCCTTAGATTCTGCCTTACATAGATAAGAATGGCTAAGATCAAAAACTCAAATGACTTCACATGCTGGCCAGGATGTGAAGAAAGAGGAACAACACTATTACATTGCTGGTGGGTTTCCAAACGGGTGTAACCACACTGGAAATCAATCTGGTAGTTCCTCATGAAATTGGAAATAATTCTACCTGAACTCCCAACTAAGGCACTCTTAGGCATATACCCAAAATATACCACACCATACCACAGGGACATGTACTCCCAGATATTCATAGCAGCCTTTTTTGTAGCAGTTAGAAGCTGGAAACAACCCAGATACCCCTCTATTAAAGAATAGATACAGAAAAGGTGGTTCATTTTCACAATCAAATAGTAATTAGCTATTAAAAAAGAGTACACCATTAATTTCGCAGGCAAATGGCTGGAACTAGAAAATAATATCCTGAGTGGGGTAACTCAGACCCAAAAGGATATGCATGGTATGTATTCACTGATAAGTGGATATTGGCCAAAATGTACAGACTGCCTAGGAAACAACTCACAGACATTAAGAAGTACAACAAGCAGAAAGGAACAAGTGAGAATATTTCAATTCCACTTAGAAGGGGGAAGGAAATTAGGAGAGGAGGCAGCAGAAGGGAAGACATGGTAGGAAAGTGGAAGGGTAGGGGAAAAGGTAAACAAGTCAGATGTGAGAAGTCAGGAGAGAAGCTCACATAGGCAATAAAATGAACAGAAATATGCAGCCTGGGAGGGTGAATGTGGGGAACCTCTAAAAAGCACCAGAGACCCGAATAGCTACTCTGAGGACTCATTTGTAGTAACCTTAGCAAAAAGCCCAACATTGTGGAGAAGGGACTCCACTACCAGTAGATAAATAGGGGCTCAAGTGGAGGGATATGGTTACTAACTCACAGTCCAAATTTCTGACCCAGCATTGTTCCTGTCCAAA
>NW_022196904.1:75917918-75918716 GCF_008632895.1 Mastomys coucha
AAAAAAATAAACCTGCAAGGAAAAAAGTAGAAAAAGACAGTCCAGCACTGACTGGCCTAACTTGGGATCTATCTCATGGGGGAGTGGGCACCATGGCCTGACACTATTACTGATGCTATGATGTGCTTATAGACCAGAGCCTGCCATGGCTGTCTTCTGTGGCACCTATCAGTAACTGACTGAGAAAGATAGACACTTATACACAACCATTGTACTGAAGTTAGGGACTCCTAAGTTTGAATTAGGAGAAGGATAGAAGAAGGTGCATAGGAAGACCAGCAGGCTAAATTAATCTAGATTCCAAGGAGCTTCCAGAGACTGAGACACCAAACAGCAACATACACAGGCTGTTCTGAGGCCCTATTTGGGGTTGCGGGAGCATCATCTAAGAGGTAAGTGATAAGAGGAATGGGATGAAGATTTATAGCAGGCAACAACAATAACAACATAAACAAATATTATAAAATTGCTGTATTTTCATATTCAAGAGAGGCAGTCACTTCTTTCCACAGGCCACACCTGTCAGAAGACCAGGTAGGCTCTCGGCAGACTGTTCCCACTCTGATCACAATTCTCAGGGTCTCCCCTAGTATTGCAGCAGAATTATAAAGGCAGCTTATATTGCAAAAAGTATTTAAATCCATGCCAGATGTTTCTGCTCCAACTTGTATGATTGAGTTCCAGGAAAAAACACACACACAAACACAGGTTTTATATTTTTAATAAGCTTTAATCAGGACAAGACATAGGAAGCTGCCTACCCTGCATGGTGTTTGAATCTATTTTTGTATCTAAAAT
>NW_022196904.1:75919365-75921696 GCF_008632895.1 Mastomys coucha
CATAACTCAACAAAGAGAGTTTCAGGTCAATTTCCTTTAAGATTACTGGTGCCAAAATTCTCAACTTATAAATGGTTATGAGCTTTTTATGTCCCATGACTGAAGAACAGATACAGAAAATGTGGTTCCTTTACACTATGAAATGATACTCAGCTATTAAGAATGAAGATATCCTGAGTTTTACAGGCAAATGGATGGAACTAGAAAATATCATCCTGAGTGAGGTAACTCAGACCCAAATGAACATGCATGGTATATACTCACTAATAAGTGGGTATTAGCCAAAAAAATAAATAATAAATGTACAGAATACCCAAGATATAGTTCACAGAATTCAAAAAGGTCAACAACCTGAAATGCCTAAGTGAGGATGCCTCAGTCCCACTTGGGAGGGAAAAAAAGCCATCACAAGTGGGGAAGGGTGGGGCTTGGAGGGAAAGTGGACATGTGGACGCAGAGTGGGATGAGAAGAGTGTGGGAGAGGAAGATCTGATCTTTTATTTGGTGAGGGATAAGCACTGAAGCCCTGAGGCTCAGCAGAACAAATGGAAACAGGCAACTTCAGGAGATAGGAGGTTGGGGAGACCCACCAGAATGTACCAGAAACCTGGGAGGTGAGAGACTCCTAGCACTCAAAGAGAGGGACCTTAGATAAATTGTCCAAAAATAGGGAGAAGGAACTTATAGAGCCCACATCTGACAGGAAGACATGGCATCAAATGAGGGAGAGGGGGGTCATTCCACAATCACAACTGTGACTCATAATTGCTCCTGTCTGAAATAACTTCAGGCATGAAATTGGAGAGGAGCCTGAGGAAAGAAGGTCCAGCAACAGACCTAAAGTGGGATCCAGCTCAAGGAGAGGTCCCAAGGACTGACACTATTACTGAGGCTATGGAGCACTCACAAAAAGGGCCCTGGCATGACCACACTCCAAAAGACCCAACAAGCAGCTGAAAGAATCAGATGCAGATATTTGCCCCTAACCAATGGACAGAAACTGCTTACCCTTGTTTGATTAGAGGAAGGCTGAAAGTAGCTGAGGAGAAGGGTTACCCCATAGAAGGACCAGCAATCTCAATTAATCTGGACCCTGATATCTCTCAAATACTGGACTACCAAAAAATAGCATGCACCAGCTGATATGAGGCCCCAAACACACATACAATGAAGGACTGCTGAGTCTGTGTTCTTTTAGAGATGATGCACCTAATCCTCAAGAGACTGGAGGCCCCAGGGAGTTTAGAGATTAGGTGGGGTGGGGAGTGGGGACATCTCAGTGGAGACAGGTGGAGGATAGAAGGAATGGGATATGGAATACTCAGATCATGGACAGGGGTGGTGGGGGAGATAAAATATGGAGTGTAAAAATAAATAAATACATAAATACATAAATAAATAAATAAATAAATAAATATTTTTTAAAACAAAAAAAGAGAATCCTAAAAAGAAAAGCAATTCCATTAAAATCAGTGATGAGACAAGAGTTCTGAATCTTTCCTATCTCTTCAACTTACTACTTGAATTTCCAAAGGAGCAATATGACAATGAGAGAAGATGAAGATGATACAAATTAGAATGTGATAAGTCAAAGAATAGCAGTTCACAAATGATATGATAGTGTACATAAGTGATTCCAAAAATTTGACCAGAGAAGTGCTGCAGCTGAAAAACACATTCAGCAAAGTGGGTGGATGGAAAAATACCTCAAAAAAGATAGTAGTCACATTTTAAATAAACCATAAATGTGCTGAGAAAGAAACTATGGCAACAATACCATTTATGATACACACACAAAATATAAAATAAAACACTAACCAAGCAAGAGAAAGACTTAACTGACAAGAATTTAATTTCTCTGAAGAAAAAAATTGAGGAAAATATCAGAAGATGGAAAGATCTCTCATGCTCATGGATTGGTAGGATTAATAGTAAAATAGTCCGTATTGGCAAAAGCAGTCTATAGATTAAAAAAAAATTATGCAATTCTTATCAAAATACTAACACATTCTTTATCGAGAGTTAAAAACCAATTCTTAGCTTCAGACAGAAAAGAAAAAGGGAGAAGAAGAAAAAAAATAACCAAACAGGTTAGATTTAAAAAATCCTGAACACAAAACATCTTCTAGAAGAATCTGCATTCCTCAAGCTATTTACAGAGTAATTGTAATTAAAAGTACATGACATTGGTGTAGAAAAAGACAGATTAATCAAAGAGTTGAGTCAAAGACCAACATATAAAACCAAATGAATATTTGATTTTTGATGAAGAATCCAAAACCATACAATGGAAACATGAAAGCATCTTTTTTTTTTTTTTTTTTTTTTTTT
>NW_022196904.1:75921914-75926714 GCF_008632895.1 Mastomys coucha
AAATCCGCCTGCCTCTGCCTCCCAAGTGCTGGGATTAAAGGCGTGCGCCACCACCGCCCAGCATGAAAGCATCTTTAACACATGGTGTTGCTCTAACTGGATCTATTTTTTTGTAACCATGAACAAAACTCAAGTTCAGATAGATCGAGGACCTCAACATAAAAGTGTATATAATAAATCTAATAAAAGAGAAGGTAGTAAACAGCCTTGATCTCAATGGAACAGAAAACAAATTTTTTTCTGAACAGAATATCAATGGCCCAGTTTCAGTGCTCAACAATTGGTAAATAGGACCTCATGAAACTCAAAGGCTTCTGTAAAGCAGAGGACACTGTCAATAGGAAAGCCTAGAGATTGTAAAAGTGTCTTCCGCAACCCTACATGTGACAGAGGGTTATTATCTACAATATACAAAGAACTCAGGAAGTTAGACATCAACAAACCAAATAAACCAATTAGAAAATGGGTTACAGAGCTAAACAGAGAATTGTCAACAGAAGAATCTCCAATAGTGGAGAAGCATTGAAAATAAAAAAGTTCCACCCTAAATCTTCTGCCACTAGGTCAGCCACCTCTCAGCTACATTGCCTTAGAGAAGTCAGAAGTGGCTACCTTCAGGACTCCTGAGCCTCTTTCAAGAAAAGACCTGTTTCCTGACGTAGTAACAGTAAAGGAGAATGTACCATTCTAGTGTGAGCTTCTATGAGCTTTTCTAATCAGTTGCCAAGATACGTTATAAATGTGTGCAGTGGCTCTGATCTCCGGGAGGGTTATCTCCATGTCCATGTGCAAAAGTCACCCAATCAGAAACACCAGCCGATTTTTTTTTAAAGCTGCCTCCAATTTGTGGGAATTTATATCTACAACAACCACTAATGGAACTGGTACAGATAGAACGGAAGTGAGGTAGTGCTCCTCCCTGGACATCTGTGCAGTATCTAGGTGCTACACTGTCAAGTGGATGGTTGTGAAATCTCAGCACTGAAAGGGGTTTAGCCACTGTGGAAATTGAGTTCCCAACTGGAAATCATGCTGTAGCTCTAAAAGTGTCTCAATAAAAGCCATTTTGAAAGAAAAAGAATGAAGAAAAAAGTTCAACATACTCAGTCATTAGGGAAATAAAATGAAAATGACCATAAGATTGCATCTTATACACATCAAAATGGGTAAGATCAAAAAATTCACTTGATAGCATATTCTGGTGAGGATGT
Organism: Mastomys coucha; assembly: GCF_008632895.1. Taxonomy (NCBI): domain Eukaryota; kingdom Metazoa; phylum Chordata; class Mammalia; order Rodentia; family Muridae; genus Mastomys; species Mastomys coucha. The sequence goes on from NW_022196904.1 coordinate 75,923,126, forward strand.
GAACACTTCTCCATCTGCAAGCATTTAGAACCTGAGCCATCAACTAAAGAGCATCAAAATGTGAACCTAAGATTTTCCAGATCTTGAAGGAATATTTCCTAACATCATGTGATACCCTGAACAACAAGAAAACTGTTAGATGAATCACCATTTCTGATTTCAAGTTGTACTATAGAACTATAGTAGTAAAAAGTGCATGATATTGGATTAAAATTAAATGCATTAATCAATGGAATTGAATTTAGGATGAGAGATAAATTTACATACCTATAGACCCTTGACAATGCATAAAGAATCTTTACGACATGGTGTGGGATAAATGGGATGTCTGAAGAATATATATAGATCCATATTTATCTCCATACACAATTCTGTGGCCTAATTGGATCAAAGACCTCAACATAAAACTAGACACATTTTACCTGAATGTAACAGAATGGTCAAAAAGAATATATTGACACAAGACAGGTCATTCTGAACAAAAGACCAATAGTTCAGGCACTAACACCAACAGTTCATAATGAGACATTATATAACAGAACTCTTCTTTAAAGCAAAGGACACCAAATATTAGACAGCACAGCAGCATAAGGATTGGTAAACCTTTTTAATCTCTTTGCATTCAAACTAGGGCTAATATTAAAACACTAGAATGACCTTAAGAAACTAGATAATTCCCCTACACTGGGGGTGGCAGACATGGGGAAGTGGGAGGCAACAGGGGTTTGTTTTTGTTGTTTTTGTTTGTTTCTTTGTTTTTTGGAGGAGAAACTGGGAAAGGAGAAATTTACATGTAAATAAAGAAAATATCTAAAATAAAAAAAAAAAACTAAAGGCAAGCACACTTAAGTGTAATTTATGTGTATGCATGTGTATGTGTGTACAAGGGTATGCATGGTACAAAAAAAAAGAAACTAGATAATTTAAAAAATCCATTTTAATATTTAAATACATATTTAAATGGAGAATTCTAAAGAGAGGAGTCTCAAATGGCAGGGAAACACTTAAAGAGAGTTTCATTATCCTCAACCATCATGGAAAATGCAATTCAAATCCATTTTAAGGTTCCATATTTGCCAGTCAAAATGGCTAAGTTCAATAACACAGGTGATTGTATGCATGTGAGGCAAGGGGAATATGTCTCCATTGCTGATAGGAATACAAACTTAGAAAACAACTATGAAATAAATATGGAAATTTCTCAGAAAACTGTGTATAGATCTAATGCCAAACCCAAGTATACCACTCTGTACACCTAGTACTCTCTCATACCACAAGGACACTTGCTTGACTATGTTTTTGTGTCTACAGTCAAAATAGCCAGAAACTACCAAGAAGTAGAAGTAATTCAACTGAAGACTGCATAAAGAAAATAGCATACATTTATATAATATAGTATCACTTAGTTATTAAAAACAAAATGTTATTGAAAAATGTTAATGAAAAATTGTCATTATGAATCAGATAACCCACACCCAGAAAACAGATGTGGTATCATTTATTTAAAAGTATATATTAATTGTTAAGTAAATGATAAACACCATTTGATATGATAAACGATCGCTACAATTACCATGTAGTGATTGTTTTAAAACTGTGTGGATATTGAAAAAACAAAAGAAACAAAGTATTTATATCTTTAACAAATTTAAAATGTACAATTATAAGAAATGCATAATCTTTAGTACTCTGAAGAAATATTGTTTTCACTGCTTCTAGAATTATGAAACAAAAATATAGTCCAGGAGACAGAGTATATTACTTCTAATCACTGTTTTACTGATTTTTTCACTTTTATCTTTTCCTTTCAAAAAATAACTTTAGTTTGCATATGGGAGATATAAGCATTTTTATTACTTTGGTAAAACATACCCTTACCTGTCACATTGGAAATTTCATTTTCTGGGCAGGGGTAACAATCAAAACAGCAGACAGCCTTTCCCTCCTGAAAGTATTTTCTGAGTCCTGGTCTGCAAGACTCACTACATACGGAGGATAGAGTCTAAGGAAAATAAGATACATTATGGAAATAATCACTTTAACATATGTGTCAAACACTGCAGTGATTCACAAGAGAAAGCCACTGAAATTCTTCCCTTTATACACCATATCATGTTATAAAGCATTATTACAGTGCTTTGTTTTTTAATGATAAAAATTTAATGGACATATTGTGATTTTTATATCATGAAACACTTATGAGAGAGGAAGTAAGAGAGAAATAGAAACAGACTGAGAGGAGAGAGACAGAGAGAGAGAAAGAGAGAGAGAGAGAGAGAGAGAGAGAGAGTTAGAGAGAGAGAGCCAGAGAGATGTTAAAAATTTTTGAGGAAATAATAAAAGAAATGAGGAAATGTTAAAAATTTTCTTCTTTAACAAAACAAAAGCAGGCAAGATTATAGGTATTTTTACTTCATGTAGAGCTTTAAAATTAAAATTAGATTACCTGCTTGATATTTGTTGCCCACTCTATCATTTCATCAGACATAAACAGTTGTTTACCACTTGGAAGATGACCAGAAAATTTTCCTATTTTTATTTTAAATCCTTCTTGTACTAGAAAATCCGTGATATAGAAAATGTCATAGTCTGTATCCAATTTTCTATTCTGGTTCATGTTCACTAGGTCTCCAGCAGGATTTACAAATTGTATGGTCTTCAGAAAAGAGAACATCTAAAACATATTTGCATCTGAGTTTCAACTATTCATACATATTATTACAGAAATTATAAAGTTTGTAATATCACTCATATCCATTAAACTCCTAAAATCTACCTTTATCAGGAGTATTCAGTACAGAAAAAGTAAAATATAGTCCATATAGAATTAAAGTTTCACTATGATTTACAAATACCATTTTCTCACTTTATTTGATGCCATAACAGATGCATTCACGAATTTTATGTTTGGAGAGTAGTAATAAATTATCCATTTTATTCTCAAGGTGTTATTTGATCATAAGTTAAGAAAACTAAATAGTCAATTGCTCAAAATATGTAAAAGTACTTGATATTATTTGAGGTCTATTCATTGCCTTAATTAGAAACTTTTGGTTCAAATAAAGGACAAGACATTTTCTTAAATTTATTTACTAATTTCAGGAGAAAAAATTTCAAATTATAAAGTCATGAGATTCATGTATATTTGAAATATCAGATGAAATTTCATGACTAAGATTGTGAAATGCTGAGTTGGGCGCCAGTGTTGGTTGTAACATAAATTATGACAATAACATGATATGGCTCTTACACAAGAGAAGATTACAGAAATACATGCTTTTAGGATAAATTTATTTATTTTTGTAGATTTTTACTTTATGATTTCATTTGAGAACACCATCTCTATGATATATATGCCTTTGTGTGGAAGAATCTTTACCTCCCAGGAGTTAAATTCCAGTACCTTTCCATCATTCTCTGAGCTTGTGTCTACTTGCTGCAGAAGCATCTCATGAAGTGAGTGGGCCACAGCATACACAGAATTGTATAAGTTGTAACAGGTTTCACTCATAGACATTCCAAGGGGTGGCACAAAAAACCATTTAAATAGAGTTTTGACTGGGCACTTCTTCAGTGTTTTACAATTGGG
>NW_022196904.1:75926725-75943802 GCF_008632895.1 Mastomys coucha
GTCATGGAATACTTTGGTTTCTCCATCTATGGTGATTGAGAGTTTTGCTGGGTATAGTAGTCTGGGCATTTGTGTTCTCTTAGGGTCTGTGTGACATCTGTCCAGGATCTTCTAGCTTTCATAATCTCTGGTGAGTAGTGTGGTGTAATTCTGATAGGCCTGCCTTTATATGTTACTTGACCTTTTTCCCTTACTGCTCTTAGTATTCTTTCTTTGTTTTGTGCATTTGGTACTTTCACTATTATGTGAGGGGAAGAATTTCTTTTCTGATCCTGTTGATTTGGGGTTCTATAGGCTTCTTGTATGGTCACGGGCATATCTTTCTTTAGGTTAGGGAAGTTTTCTTCTATAATTTTGTTGAAGATATTTACTGGCTCTTTAAGTTGGAGGTCTTCACTCTCTTCTATACCTATTATCCTTAGATTTGATCTTTTCATTGTGTCCTGGATTTCCTGGATGTTTTGGGTTAGGGTCTTTTTGCTTTTTGCATTTTCTTTGTTCTCTCAATGTTGTCTATGTTTTCTTCTGCCCCTGAGATCCTCTCTTCTATATCTTGTATTCTGTTAGTGATGCTTGCATCTATGTGTTCTGACTTCTTACCTAAGGTTTCTAATTCTAGAGTTGTCTCTTTTTGTGATTTCTTTATTGTTTCGACTTCCATTTTTAGGTCCTGGATGGTTTTACTCAATTCCTTCACCTGTTTGTTTGTGTTTTCCTGCAATTCCTTAAGGGATTTTTGAGTTTGCTCTTTAAGTCCTTCTACTTGTTTACTTGTGATCTCCTGTAATTCTTTATGGGATTTTTTTTGTTTCTTCTTTAAGGGTTTGTACCTCTTTACCTGTATTCTCCTGTATTTCTTTAAGGGAGTTATTCATGTCGTTCTTAAGTTCTTCTATCAGCATTGTGAGATATGATTTTAGATCCAATTCTTGCTTTTCCGTTGTTTTGGGATATCCAGGACTTGCTGCAGTGGGAGTACTAGGTTCTGATGAAGCCAAGTAGTCTTGGTTTCTGTTGGTAGGATTCTTGCATTTGTCATTCGCCATCTCTTGATTTTTGGTGTTAGATGTTCTTAGTGTCTCTGACTAGAGTTTGTCCTGTCCCTGCTGCCCTGCAAGTTGCTAATATGTATCTTTATTTCTATGTGTTTCTTATATGTAACAAAATGAGGAATCCTGTTTTCACATCCATTCTGTTAGTCTCCATCTTTTTATAAAGTAATTATATCCATTAATGTTGAGATATTAATGACTAGTGACTGGCATGTATGTGTATTTGTGTGTGTTCCCCTTGTTTTTTCTAGCAGGGGATTACTTATTTCATGTGTTTCTTGGATATTGTTATATTCCTTGTGTTGGAGTTTTCATGTAAGTATTTTCTCTGGGGCTGGATTTGTGGATAGATATTGTATGAATTTGGATCTGATTACAAATGTGTTGTTTTTACCGTCTATATTGATTGAGAATTTTGCTGAGTATAGTAGCCTGGATTTCATCTGTGTTTTTTGTTTAGAGGTTACAGGAAATCTGACTAGGCACTTCTAGCATGTAGAGTATCTTTTGAAATATCAGGTGAAATTCTGACAAGTCTGCCTTTGTATCTTGTCTGGCCTACTTCTATGGCCACTTTGAATGTTCTTTAATTTTTTGGTGTATTTCATGTATTGATAAGGTAAGGAATAAGGATTTTCTCTTCTTGTCCATAGTAATTGGTATTCCATAGGCTTTTTGCATGTTTATAGGTATCTCTTTCTTTAGGTTGGAAAGTTTTCTTCCAGGATTATGTTGAAAATATTTTCTCGGCCTTTTAGTTGGTACATTCACATCTTTTCTTCTTCTTATTGTAAGGTTAGTTGTTTTCATGGGATCATAGACTTCCAAATATTTTGTGTTAAGAATAATTTAGATTGAAGATTTTCTTTGACTTATGTATCAGTTTTTTCCACTGTATCTTATGACTGAGATTCTCTCTTCTATCTGCTGTATTTTATTAGTAATTCTTCCATCTGTTGTTCCTCTTCTCCTCTCTAGGCTTCCCATTTCCAGAATTTCCTCAGTTTGTATTTTCTTTATTGCTTCTTTTATTATTTTCAGGTTTTCACAGTTCTATTTATTACCTTCACATGCTTAATTATATTTTCCTGTATATCTTTAAGAGATATATTCATTTACTATTTAAATGATTCTATCATCTTTATAGGATTGGATTTAAGGTCTTTTTCTGGTGCTTCAGTTGTGTTAGGATATCCAGAATTTGACATAATAAGATAGCTGTGCTCACAAAGTGTCATTTTTACCCTTGCTTTAGTTGACTGTTTTTTAGATGGCCTTTAGCCATCTATTTATCTTTAGTCTCCAGATGTTTCTCTTTTAGTAGGTATTGGAAAGGGAGTTAGCATCAATTATCCTGGTTTGGCAAGCCTGTGATGGATATCCTTGGGCTGTAGGGTTCCAGAACAGCAGGTCTAAATGTGTCAGCATCCAGAAGTATTGTTCAGGATCTGCAGGTCTGATTTAGGTGTGTTGAGACATGGAATGAGAATGGAGGCCTGCCAGTGAAAGCGGGCTAGTCAGCACTGTTAGACATGCCCCAGAGGACTTAGCAACAGGCAAGATCAGTTGGGAAAGGAAAGTTAATCTGTATGTTTCAGGATCTATGGGTCTTGTAATGTAGGCAGAGAATTTAAAGGAAAGGAGATTGGAGTTCCAGCAGGGATAACAGACTGCTCTTGGGGGAGATGTCCATTTTCAATGTACATAATTTGATGTATGAGAAATAAGGTTTTTTATTTATTTGTTGTGCATTTAACATCATGTACCATAGCCACACTCATTTGCCCATTCCTTTATTTTTGCCATTTAAGCTTGCAACCTCACTCCAAAAGTATAGTACAAGCAAATAAACAAAGAACTTCAACAACAACAATTAACAACAATAAAAGACTAGATACTTCTCATCATGAAAACTATAGTATATCACGGTGTTTACCAAAGGATTTTACTCTGTCCACACATTCATTTGCAAATGTTTATTGTAATGAGTCATCAATCTAGTCCTAGATTTCTAGCATTTGTGACAACACTAAAATGTATCTTAACCCCCTCATGTCATTGAGATCCTGGAGCCTGGATCAGCAGGACTCTGGCAGATCCAGGGTCTTCTGTGGTTCTTGTGTCATTTCTGCATTTTGGTGGTATAATATTTGCAGATCTAAGTACTAGCACTGTCTCTGATAGAACATGGGCCTTTTGTGGGATTTATGGTTCAAGATATGGAGACAAGTGGACAAGGTACAGTTGCAGAAAGCTAGGTGGGCTATGAAGAAACATTGGACTCTAAGGATAGGGTCTTGCTTGGAGTTCAGGGATCTGTGTGCCCTCTGGTAGAGTACAATATCTCAATCACAATCCAAAGCCACATGGATATGAAAGTGAGGGGAGAGAGTGTGTTAGGAGACACTGGGCAGATTTTGACCAAGTGTTGGTGGGTTCTGTACAGGTCTTATCTGAGTTTTTAGTACAGCCATTTCCTCTGGTAATACAGAGGACATTTACTAGATTTGTAGTCTGGGATATGAAGGTGAAGTGAATGAGTGGTATTGATAGAAACTGAATGAGATCTAAGCCTAATATTTTTATAATAATTTTATACTAGTGTCAAAAATGCCATTTCTATCACAATTAATTTAAAAAGTTTCAAACATTTGTTACATGTGCCCAACTTCAAACTTTTAGTATTTATAATGAGCTAAACTCATATTTGTTATGATTGTGCTCAGCACCCTATTTTAGAATCTAAGAGCAAATGAATCTGTTCACAGGTGTTTTAGTTTAGGACAGAAAATATGTTATTAGTTGTTAATATCATATCCATGAATGAAATTTAAAGCAGAACATAATGTGTGTGGCTTGAGTGTAGATAATAAAATATTATCAGGAAAGAGAAGCAATGAAATATTTTGGTATGATTTTGTGTGTTGATCTTTTGCCTATCAAATATATCTTTCAGAATAATAGCGATTATAAGAAAGGGAAGACAAACAATCCTATCATGTTGTTTAAATTCAGGAAACAATATTCACCTTGAAATTAAGTAAGGACAAAATGACACACAAAGCTAAAGGATCAGTCAAGGATGAATAAGATCTAAGGTGGAGTGAATCGGAATTTTAACATAACATCATCATAGAAAATGAAGATTCCCAAAACCATATCATCTAAGGTCCTGTGTCACTGCATTGTATAGAGCATCTTGGGTTACCTGGAAGTTAATGTGAGGATATTTGTTTATCATCCTTTTATGAAAAATCAATACTTACTCCTTGATGAACCACAGTGTTTCAGTTATGCAAACTCTCATAAGGGCACTGGACTTTTTATATTTGCAATAGACAGTGTTGAAATTACTGGTCCTTCCTATATTTGGACTTATATTATTACATAGCAAAAGATGATAGAGGTCTATGGAAATGTTTTAATTTCTGTCAAGTAATAAAAAACAAAGGAGCATGATAAGACAAATAATTGGTATCTAGACACTTAAATTTCTTTTATACCTACATATATTTATATATTTACACACACACACACACACACACACACACACACACACATATATATATATATATATATATATATATATATATATACATATATATTTACATATATGTCAAATGGGTCAAGCCCATGCCAGCCGGGGGGAGAGGATACTTTGGGAGCTGGCATATTGGGGTCGTAATATCCTTCCATATCCCAGTTAGCTGGTGCCCCAAAAGCCAGGTTGCAGACATCGAGGAACATGTCTGGCCACCAAAGGCCTGGTGTAATAAGTTTAGACCTGCTCCATATTATGTCCCCGTGCCCAGCAATTACCATCCAAGTCAGGTTACGTGGCTGGTGAGGGTCAGGGAGCTTACTCAGGACTGGATTTGCAATGCAGGCACAACTTAAGAGGATTATCAGTTTTTTCCACAGTCCACTCATCTTGGTTAAATTCAGGGCGTGCCTTTTTGCTGTGAGACACGTGGATCCAAGCAGGAATCCCATCTACCTTAACAGCAGTGGGGGTGGTTAGTAATACTAGGTATGGTTCCTTCCACCGTGGCTTGAGGTTCCCAGCTCAATGTCTTCGTACCAAAACAGCATCTCCCACTTCAAATTGATGTGGCACTCTCAGATCGCCTGCCACATAGATGCCTTTTAACTGCTCCCAGGCTTCTTTTCTCACTGTTTCAAGAGCTTTTAGCCGGGCTAGAAGGTGGGATGAGGGAATAGAAGAATCATCAGGGCATGCATCTGCTTTCAGGGTTATAGAGATAGGTGGCGGCGTCCCAAACATTAATTCAAAGGGTGTCAATCCGGTAATACCAGGGGTGTTCAGAACCCGGAACAGTGCATAAGAAAGGAGAGTTGTCCAATCATATCCTCCGTTCTCTAAGGACAATTTAGTCAAGGTCTCTTTTAGGGTTCTATTCATCCTCTCTAACTGTCCTGAGCTCTGGGTTTGTAAGCACAATGTAATTTCCAATGTATCCCCAGTTGTTTGGCCATACCCTGACTTACCTAGGCGACAAAAGCAGGACCGTTGTCTGACCCAATTACCTTAGGTATTCCGAATTGGGGAAATATTTCTTCCAATATCTTCTTAGCCACCATGTTAGTTGTTTCTTTCTTGGTGGGGAAACCCTCAACCCACCCTGAAAAGGTGTCTATAAATACTAAGAGATATTTATTTCCATATCGGGCAGGCTTGATCTCAGTAAAATATGTTTCCCAGTACGTTCCTGGCCGGTCTCCTCGCAGCCGTCTTCCCTGCTGGAGCCTGCTAACACCAGCATTAGTTAAAGCACAGGCCTTACAGTTCTTTAGTAATTTTTCTGCTGCTTCTTTTACCTGAGGTATGTGGTAAGCAGATCTTTTTACCAATTCAATCATTTTCTTCGGCCCCAGGTGGGTAAGGGTGTGAATCTTAGTCAGATAGATGAGCCCTTCTTCTGGGGAGAAGAAGGTCTCACCCGGAGGAGCTTCCCATTCTTTCCTGGCCACTGTGAGGATCATAGGTCCTTGTGCCGCCTCCTTGGCAGCCTGGTCTGCCATTCGTTTTCCCTTTTCTATGTGTCCTTCTCCCTTCTGGTGCCCTGGGCAATGAATGATGGCTATTTTACTTGGCAAGTGAACAGCTTCTAAAAGGCTGAGGATTTCTTCTTTGTTTTTAATATCTCTGCCTGCAGAAGTCAGTAGCCCATGCCATTTGTAGATTGCTCCATGTATATGAGCCGTTGCAAATGCATACTGGCTATCTGTATAGATATTGACAGCTTTTCCCTCTGCTAGTTTTAAAGCCTGGACCAAAGCAATAAGCTCTGCTTTTTAGGCTGATGTTCCTTCTGGCAAGCTACTGGCCCATATAACTGATTTCCCATCCACCACTGCTGCTCCAGCCTTTCGCTTACCTTCTACCAAGAAACTGCTTCCATCGGTGAACCAGGTTAGTATCCCAGGCCATAGTTTATCACTCATATCTGATCGAGTCCCGGTCTCTTCTGCCAATAATTCTTCACATATATATACTGGAGTTTCAGCAGTTTCAGGGAGTAGAGTAGCTGGGTTGAGAATGGCAGGTGGGGCAAAAGCTACTTGTTCAGTCAACAGCAAACTCTGATAATGTGTCATCCGGGCATTCATCATCCAGCGGTTGTCGGATGATGGTCTCAAGTGCATGGGGGGCTATTACTGTCACGTTCTGGCCCATAGTCAGATTGTCAGCATCTTTTACCAAAAGGGCCATGGCTGCTATTGCTTACAGGCAGGAGGGCCAGCCACTGGCCACAGGGTCCAGTTTTTTGATAGGTAAGCTACTGGTCATTTCCAGGGTCCCAAAGTTTGAATTAGGACCCCCCTAGCCACTCCTCTTCGTTCATCAACATAGAGGATGAAAGATTTACTTAAATCTGGCAAAGCCAGGGCAGGGGCCTGTAGCAATGCCTTCTTGAGGGCTTTGAAAGCTGATTGGTGTTCTTCAGTCCAAATGAACTCCCCTTTTCTTTTGTCAGGAGGTATAATGGAGCTGCTAAGGTAGCAAAACCCAGGATCCAGAGTCTACAGAACCCAGTCGTCCCCAGGAATTCTTTTACCTGGTGAGGAGTGGTTGGGGTTGGGATCTGCATCACTGTCCACTTCCTAGCTTCCGTAAGCCAACGCTGTCTGTCTTTCAGGGCATATCCCAAATAAGTCACTTCAGTCTGGCATAATTGTGCCTTTTTGGCTGAAACCCGGTACCCCAACTCACTTAACTCAGCCAGGAGCTTCTGTGTCCCAAGTTTGCATTCTTCATATGTTTCTGTGGCTAGAAGAAGATCATCTATATATTCCAAAAGAGTTATCTGGGGGTTATCAGTTCGGAAGGATGCAAGGTCTAGATTCAGGGCCTCATCAAACAAGGTGGGTGAATTCTTAAACCCTTGAGGCAGTCTTGTCCAGGTGAGCTGCCCTGTTCTTCTGTTCTCTGGGTCTCGCCATTCAAAGGCAAACAGGGGCTGGCTATTAGGGTGTAGCCTCAGACAAAAGAAAGCCTCTTTGAGGTCTAGGACTGTATACCACACTTGTCTGGGTGGCAAAGTACTAAGTAGGTTGTAAGGGTTAGGCACCATAGGATGTATGTCTTGCACTCTCTCGTTGGCTTCCCTAAGGTCCTGTACTGGAAGATAGTCATTTGTCCTTGGCTTCCTCACAGGGAGTAATGGAGTGTTCCATGGAGAGTTACAGGGAATTAGAACTCCCTGTTGGAGTAACCTGTCAATGTGTGGGCGTATGCCCTCCGGAGCTTCTCTGCTCATGGGATATTGTTGAACTCTTATAGGAGTGGCCCCAGATTTGAGTTCGACTACTATTGGGGGGGCCTGTTTTGCCATTGCCATCCCCCCTGTTTTGGCCCAGGCTTGAGAGAATTGTTCAAGCCAATTTTGCAACCCCTCGATGGGTTTGTTTGGTGGGCTTTGATATAGCCAATATAAGGTTTGGGCACTTCAGTTCCCCAGGACAATTCTGGTCCAGAGGGGGCAAATGTAATTTGAGCTTTTAATTTTGTCAATAAGTCTCTTCCAAGTAAAGGCATAGGGCATTCGGGGATAACCAAAAATGAGTGAGTTACTTGGTTCTTTCCAAGATCCACAACCCTAGAAGTAGACCATGGGTATAGTTTTTGTCTCGTAGCCCCAATCACAAGTGTCTTTTTAGCTTTCACTTTTCCAAAAGGAGTTTTTAGCACTGAGTATTCTGCTCCTGTATCGACCAGGAAGCTTACAGGGGTCCCCTCCACCTTCAAGTTTACCCTAGGCTCGGGAAGGGGTGCCGAGCCCCGTTCCTCCTAATCTTCATCACCCCTGAGTATCAGTACTTTGGTCTTTTGCTTTTACTTTGGGCATTCTCTGGCCCAATGGCCCCTATCTTTGCAATAGGAGCATTGGTCTGGTTCGAGCAATCGTCAGGGTTGCTCTCTTCCTGGTCTCCTTGGTCCCTGCCTTCTCTCGCCACCCAGGTCCCCTGTCTGTCTGGTCCTCTCTACTTTATTCCTATCCCTATCCACTACTGCAGCCAGTATTCTAGTCAAATTCTCTTCCTGTCTCCTATTCCTCCTGTCTTCTTCTTCTCTTCTTTCTCTCTTTTCCCTTTCCTTTTTCTCTTCTTCTGTCTCTTGATTATGATATACTTTCTCAGCCTCTTTAACTACATCTCGCAGGGTAAAGTCATGCAACGCTTCTATCCTTTGCAACTTCTTTCTGATGTCAGGGGCTGATTGATGTATAAAAATCATGATCACAGATCCCCGCTGTCCTTCAGACAAGGGATCAAAAGGAGTGTATCTCCTATAGGCCTCCATGAGCCTTTCTAGAAACACTGATGGGGGCTCTGTCATCCCCTGCATGATTTCTCTTACCTTAGCCAAATTGGTGGGTCATCTAGTGGCTCCTCTGAGACCAGCCACGTGAGCTTGTCTATAATTGGACAGCTTCTCCCTACCTTGTGCTGTATTATAATCCCACTGAGGATGAGTCAGAGGAACTCCCTCCTCCATTTCAGCGGGAGTCTGGACTGGGCGTCCGGCTACATCTCGGACATTTTTCCGAGCCTCTTGGAGTATCCTTTCCTTTACTTCAGTAGTAAACAGGGTCTGTAAGAGCTGTTGACAGTCATCCCAGGTGGGCTGGTGCGAGAACATCAATGATTCTATCAAGCCTGTAAGGGTGGCGGGGTTTTCTGAGAAAGGAGGGTGGTTAGTTTTCCAGTTGTAAAGATCAGAGGACCAGAGGACGAAAAAGGCCAGTACTGTAAAAGCTGTGAGCCATCTTGATCCCCTTGGGGGTGGGGAGCAACGGCTCTAAGGGGTAGGACTACCGTGGAGTTCACCGACACCAGAGAGGGGACTCTTTGTTGGCTCCGGGTTCCCGCCAAAGCTCTGCTTCCTCCCTCAATCGGTGCGGAAGGCACGGAGGGGGCTGGAGAGACCGATGGCTGAGGCTCGGGCTCTAATAACTCTAATGGGGGAGGATAGGGAAGAGGAATAGGCCATTTAGGAGGTTCCTCTATGGCTAAATATATCTTTGGGGGAGCTAGGGGAGATGGGAGAACATTGTGTGCTCCTTCCCTCACTGGTTGTGGCTTTGGTTTCTCTTTCACTGCGCCTTTCTGAATGGTCAAAACATTAGGACCTGGGAGGTTGGGTAAGAATGAAAGGGGAATCCATTGGGGAGGGAACTGCGCTAAGTCTTCCCACACCACAATGTACGGATGTTGGTCCGGGTGTGAGCATGGTCTATCCTGAAAAATAACAGCCTTTACGGCTTGAATAGTAAGCAGATTGAAAGTTCCCTTGGGTGGCCACCCTACCCCAAAGGCAGACCACTCTGAAGTACAGAAAGTTTGCCAGGTCCCCTTCTTTATCACTACGGATAGATTCTGTCTTCTCTCTCCAATGGTCCAACATCAGGGATAAGGGAGATGTCATTGTCTGACCCATGACTAGAATTAGGAAAAACAAAAATGCCACAAGAGCAAGAGAAGTTAGAACGTCCAAGCACAATCGTCCCTTCCTAGTTCTGAACAATCAGCTAAATGCAAGCTCAGATGGGGGGTTTTGCTCCCACCTCCTTCTTGGTAGGAGGAGGATTCTGTCTCCCTCATTCAGAAAACCAACACTCAAACTCTCTTGACTTTCCACTACCCCAGGCTGAACATCTAGGGTCCCTGCTCCCCCAGGCTCAACTTCTGGGGTCCCTGATACCCCAGGCTCAATATCTAGGGTCCCTGCTCCACCAGGCTAAACTTCTGGGGTCTCTGCTCCCCCAAGCTCAACTTCCAGGGTTGCAATCTTTGTTTTTACTGCTGCCGGCTGAAAACCAAAACCAAATCACAACTCAAAGGCACCGAACTTCAAACACACCACATGCACGCCACACACACGTACCTCCAAGTAGTCTTTGGGATTCCTGGGTGTCACATGATCCCAGACAAGCCCCCAACCGAAAGACCCTCCGAAGTGACCCTCACTCAAGTCCCAGGAGACGTGCACCCAGTGAAACACGAGAGGCCACCTTGATGCAAAACACATGAGGTTTTTATTCAGAGCGCTCTGGGCGGACCCCCAATCTCATGTAGGAGACAAGGAATCTCGTGGAGGCTAAGGGGTTAGGGGTTTATATAATAAAAAAGGTCTGAGGGAACAAAGGAATCAGGGTGACTATACATGATTGGTTATTTTAAATGTAGTTCGTGCAGATTAGAGTTGAAAATTCCTAAAATAAAGAAGTGAAAAAAGAGTGCTATTCAAGGTTTCTAGTTGACCTTTAGCTAATACCTAAAGGGACCAGATGGCCTATCTCCATGTTTTATGTCTTCCTGACCTGGGCTACGGGCATGCCCTTGCATTTTTGCCCTATCTTCATCATTTTATGTCTCCCTGACCTTTCAGTCCCCTAACAGCTTGTTCATCTCTGTTTTGATCTGTTTTCACAGGCCTGGCCCCTGTGGTTTTAGGTAATCCTTTCCTTTGCTAACACAGGTCTCAAATTTAACTCTTTCAATCCCAGGCTTATGTGGGCAAGTTCGTGCTGAATTTTTTCTTTTCACTACAAGGCCTGACACTATGACTGATGCTATGGTGTGTTTACAGGCAGGAGCCTAGAATGGCTGTCCTATGAGAGGTCCATCTGATAAGATAGTAAGAAGGGGTGATTAGAAGGCTTTGGAGGAAGAATGGGTAAATAGAAAATGATGTTACTGAATTATAATCTCAAAATGAAAAGAAGCAAAACAAAAGCATTGACAGTGTAAAAAAGGCAGAGATAACATGAAAAATATACCACCAAAATTATATAAATGTTGAAAATGTCACTTTCAGTATTCTAATTCAATATGTCAATTTTCTTAGGACCCATTTATCTGCCTTTTTTACTCATTACTGTTGAAAGATCTCCAGAGCTCAGGAGACCCTCACTCAAGTCTCGGGATAACATGACCTCCCAATAACTCACGAGAGACCGAACTTGCTGCAATCACATGAGGTTTATTTGGGATAGGGGTCAATCTCGTGACCATGCTGGCCAGAGGAGTCCGACCCTGAACACAAGAAGTGAGGGGTATTTAAAAGGAAAAACCACAATCTGGGGGTGGGGAGAGGGTTACCAAGGAAACATAACAAAAACAGTGGAAAATTTCAGAGGGACCCAACCCAAGGTATTCAGTTAGGGAGGGGAACATATTCATTCTAGGAATGTAATCTTCATCTACTGGTCCACAGGGTAGAGAGGCTATTAAGCCAGTAGACCTTCATTCCTAGTTCCACCCTCATTGTGGATCAGTCAGGAGGAGCAGAGCCCTGAGGCTCTGAGTTTGCCAAGTTCTTGGAACTGGCTACTCCACATTTTTGGCTTGTTACAGAGGTTTTCCATGCCCCCTTTTAGGTAAAGGTTATACATTATACATACATTTCTATTAAATGCTCTCATTTTAAATTCTAAGATTCTCCAGCCTTTCACTGTAAGATACAATTACCCAAGATCCACAATATTGTAGTATTCACCAAGAAACATCATGCTCAAATTAGTGATTCCAGTATCTGTTATAAAAAATTATTTTTCATTTTATTTTATTTATTTACATGCAAAATGTTGTCTCCTCCCACTCACCTCTCCCAGAGATCTTCAACCTTTCACAATTCCTTTCACTTCAGAGAGGGTGCTCCACAACTCCCAGTTTCCCCCTTCCTGGGGTATCAAGTCTCTACATGATTTGGTATATCCTCCCCCACTGAAGTCAGACAAGACAGTCCTCTCCAACCTATGTGCCTGGAGCCTTGGAGCAGCCCTATGCCCTTTGGTTCATTTCTTAGCCTCTAGCACCTCCCCAGGAACCAGGTTAGTTGACACTCTTAGCCTTTCTATAGGGATGCCATGACCTTAAGATCCCTTTAACCTTCTAATCTTCCACATGGGGCCTGACCTCAGTCATGTGGTTGGATGTAAGTACCTGCATTAGTCTCAGTTCATTGTCTCAGAGGACAGTCAGGCTAAGCTCCTATCTGCAAGCACAACATAGTATCAATAATAGTGTCAGTAATTGGTGCATGTTGATGGGGTGGATCCCAAGTTTGGCACCATGTGGTGGGGAAATAAAGGTTTTACATCCCCTCTTCACTTCAGTCATTCATCGGACTCCTGGCAGCCTCTGTTTGGGGGCTAACACCTGGGAGCTAAGACAGATGCTCTCTGTTGACTGTTTGTCTTTGAAGAAGCCACCTGACCACACCCACCGCCTGAGTACTCCAGCTAGCCAGCCAGCCGCCTGAAGATCTTCTGAACCTGAGGACTTTGGCACCTGAACTTTCTTTGTAGTGTAATCTAGATGAAAGGCTGGAGAATCTTAGAATTTAAAATGAGGGCATTTAATAAAAATGCATGTATAATGTATAACCTTTACCTAAAAGGGGATGTGGAAAACCTCTGTAACAAGCCAAAAAAGGTAGAGTAGTCAGTTCCAGGAACTTGGCTAACTCAGAGCCTCAGGGCTCTGGTTTCTGAAATCTGCCCCTCCTGACTGATCCACAATGAGGGCGGAACTAGGAATGAAGGTCTACTGGTTTACAGGCCCTCCACCCTGCTGAGGCTCTCCACCCTGCTGACCTATAGATAAAGATTACATTCCTAGAAGGAATATATTCCCTTCCCTAACTGAATACCTTGGGTTGAGTCCCTCTGAAATTTTCCACTGTTTTTGTATGTTTCCTTGGCAACCCTCTTCCCCCGCCCCAGTTTGTGATTCTTCCCTTTAAATACTCTTCACTTCTTGTGTTCAGGGTCAAACTCCTCTGGCCAGCATGGTCATGAGATTGACCCCGGTACCGGCCTATCCCAAATAAACCTCATGTGATTGCAACAAGTTCGGTCTCTCCTGAGTTATTGGGTGGTCGCATCATCCCGAGACTTAAGTAAGGATCTCCCCAGTTCTGGGGGTCTTTCATAGAGACTTGTTTTCAGTTTCTCCTGTGACTATAAAAACCCTGGTTTATTCTCAGTAAAGTGGAGCATTGATTGGGACGCATCTTGGCTTAGTGTTTTCTCTTTGCATTTCAAACCTTCTATTTCAGGTCCTTTATTCCCTCCTGGCTAAGGTGAACCCTGTTCGGGAAACTGCGGGCAGTTTCATAAAGGGATGGGAGAGAGACCCACATCCAGCTAGAGCTGGAGACTCTGGGAGGGTGGACATTGGAGACTGCCCAAGTGCTGGCTGTGAGAAGCCAAGAACCCCAGTCCACAGGGGTTTGAGGGAGTGGTCGGGTCTCCCTGGGCCTCACAGAGAACAGGTGAGGGCTCCAGGGTGGCAGTGGCCCTGGACCAAAAGGAGAAAAGCAGGAAGGGGAGAAAGGAGGTGCTTGGTGGCTTCCACATGGGTCAAAATTCCTTGGTCCTATTTGGCAGCTTTCCTGTGGGAGATTAGACATAGTTCTTTAGGGAAAGGCTTAAGTTGTTGTTCCAGCAGGGCTAGTCAAAATGAAAGGGGGCAGTCCATGGTTTTTAGGCTTTATTGTAGAAAGGAGAGAGAGAGAGAAAAAGAGAGAGAGATAAAAGAGAGAGGAGAAGAGGTTAAGAGACAAGAGAGCTATAGCTTAAGAGAGAGAGGAGGGGTCAAGCAGCCCCTTTTATCCTGGACTGGGCTACCTTGCTGTTCCCAGGTAAATGTTGGGCAGGGCCTACCTGGCAGTAGTCAGGTGACCATGGGGGTGGAGTCTCATCAGAAAACTGGGAGCTTGGGGCACTGTCTAGCCACAGGATAATGGAATGGTGTCAGGCACCTAATGTTTGTGGGTGTAGCTCACTGTTCCATCCCTTGTATAATTTTCTACTGGGTCTCTGGATTAAGCCCCACTCAACCAGAACACTGACTGCATTTCATGGTCCAACAACTGATAGACATTTCCTTTCAGTGTCTGTTCCAGTTTTGCCCCAGTATTACTCTTAGACAGGGATATTTTGGGGCCAAAAATTTTGAAGGCAGATTGGTATCCCCATCCAACCAGTGAGAACATTGTCCAACCACTAGAGATGATCTCTTCAGGTTCTATCAAACCACATTGAATATTTCAGCTAAGGTCACCTGCAAGGAATCCAGGGAGTCAATTAGATCCCAGGTCTTTGGGACTTTCTTATGTCTGCACCCCAAATTCCGGCAGCCAAAGTTTCCATTTATTCTATTGGCCCTCTGGGCTTCTCTTGTGTCTCCTCCATATCCCAACTTGCCCTCCTCTCCTTTCCCATTCAGGTTGCTCCCTTGCTCTTTCACCTCTGATTAGGTTGTTCCCACTTCTAAGTGGGATTGAAGCATTCTCACACATGGGCCTTCCTTCTTATACAACATTTTAGGTTATGTGGGGTGTATTATGAGTATTCTGTATCCCATTATGTAAATAAACCACATTTTCTGTTTCCATTCTCTGTTAAGGGACATCTGTCTTGTTTCCAGCTTCTGGTTATTACAACTAAGGCTGCTATGAACATACAGGAGTATGTGTCACTTTGATGTGGTAGCAGCTTTTGGGTATATGCCCAGGAATGGTATAGCTGTGTCTTTAGGAAGATATATTTTCAATTTTCTGAGGAACCTCCAGATTGATTTCTAAAGTGGTTGTATGAGTTTGCAATCCTACCAGGAATACAGGATTGTTCCTTTTTCTCCACATCTTTATCAGAATCTGCTGTTGCCTGAGTTTTAATCTTGGGCATTCTGGTTTGTACAAGGTGGAATCTGAGTGCCATTTACATTTGCATTTCCCTGATGACTAAGGATAGCCATCTTACCAAAAGCAATCTACTGACAGATTCAAACAATCTCATCATAATTCCATCTCAGTTCTTAAGAGCTGAGAAGAGCAATTCTCAACTTTATATGGAGTGACAAACAAACAAACAAAAAATGGAATAGCAAAAACAATTCTCTACAATAAAAGAACCAAGTAGAATCATCAGGCCTGACCAAGCAGTACTACAGAACAATAGTAATAAAATCTGCACAGTATTGATTTGTACAGAGAGAGATAGGTCAATCAATGGAATACAATTGAAGACCCAGAAATAAATCCACACTCCTTTGGACACTTGATCTTTGTCAAAGAAGAAAAATCCATGCAATAGGGAAAAGAAAGCATTGTCAATAAATTGTTTTGGTCAAACTGTTGGTCTGCATGTAAAGGAATGCAAATTGGTCTGTATTCATCAACTTGTACAAAGCTCAAGACCAAGTGGATCAAGGACCTCCTCTGTATAAACCCAAATACACTGATTCTAAAAAAGAAAAGTTAGAAAAGAGTCTTAAACACATTGGCACATAGGAAATTTTCCTGAAGAGATTATCAATGGCTCAGGCTTTAACGTTAGCAATTGACAAATGGGACTGAAAATCTTCTGTAAGCAAAGGATAATCAGAAGAAGAAAAAAAAAGAGTAATATACAGATTGGGAAAAGATTGTCAATACCTTGACTTTTGATAGAAGGCTAATATCAAAAATATAGAAAGGGCCAAAAAATTATCCCCCAGAAAAGCAATCAAGCCAAGTGACAAATGTGCTACAAGGAATGCCCAAAAAGCACTTAAAGAAATGAGTGTAATATTCTATAGATGTTGGGTTCATTTGACTCATAATTCTTGTTAGTTTCACTATTTCTCTATTTTTCTCTGGATGATATGTCAAATGGTGAGTGTGGGGTGTTCAAGGCTCCCACAATTAATATATGCTCTTTAGTGTGCAATTTAAATTTAGCATATTTCTTTTACAACTTTGGTAGCCATTGCCTTTGGGGGATAGATGTTCAAAACTAAGAATCATCTTGGTAAATTTCCCTTTTATGAGTATGAAGTGCCTTTTTCTGTCTCTTTTGATTAGTTTTAGTTGAAAGTCTATTTTATTAACTGTTAGAATAGTTGGTCCATCTTTATTATTTTGAGAGGTGGGATGGGGGAGAAGAGGAGTTTGGGCTCAGGATGTAATACGTTTAAATAAATAAATAAATGAAAAAATATATATTGTTTCAAATGATTCTGTAGCATACATATCAAAATCAATTATGTGTTCATATTATTTGACTTTTAAATTCCTTCAACCAAAGGATACTAAATTAAATTTAAACACCCTTTGTTCCTATGTTTGCCATTACAGACTCCAGTGAAATAAGAGGTTCTCAGGACCAAATGAGAATGACCTGAGAAGAAATGCCAAATAGTGGGGAGATGGAATCACCTACATTAGAGAGACACGGCCCCAGTTGAAAGATGGTGCCACCTGTAGCCCGCGCAGTCGTCTCGCCCGGAAGAAGACAGGCGGACACACTAGGTTCCTTCTGCAGTGACATTTACTGCCCTCTCCCAGAGGGAAAAGAGATCGAGCCCAAAATCCGCACTGCTTATATACACCACAGTGTGGCGTGTCTGTCCACAGCGTGGCGTGTCTGCCCATGATTGGCTGTCCGCTCATTACCCTATGTAACACCCCAGAATGGGCCGTGACATGGCGTCTTTTCACTCTACGCACATGC
>NW_022196904.1:75944023-75954436 GCF_008632895.1 Mastomys coucha
AAGAAATCCAGGAACCGAATCCTTCTATAAACGACAGATCTGGATGTGTGCAGACAGGTCAGGATCTGTGTCCCGAAAAGCTGGTCGTGATCCGTCCTCCTTCACCTCAATTCTTCTTGTTAGCCTCTCTGGTATCCAAATCGGGTTATCTTCTTCCTGTGGAGAAACACAAACGCTCCCCTGGATCTTATTAAAATAGGAGAGAGAGAGAGAGAGAGAGAGAGAGAGAGAGAGAGAGAGAGAGAGAGAGAGAGAGAGAGAGAGGAGCATCAATTGTGGAGACTGGAGATGGGATCAAGAGAATAGGTATGGGATGTGGAACAGTCAGAGGGTGGACTGGGAGGGAGATAAGTCTAGATGGGAAAAAAGATTGGATAAAAATAGAAAAAGAAAAAAGAAAATACTTTATCATGTTAAAAGTATTGGAGAGACCAGAACAGGGAAATAAGGCATATATCTAAACATAATGAAAATAATATACAGTAAATCACGAACCAACAATTCAAAAAAAGAGAAATTTAAAGCAGTTTCACTGCAATCAGGGACAAGTTATGGCTGACCACTGTTTTCTTATTTATACAATATAGTACATAACATTCTAGGCAGTGCAAAAAGACAATTAAAGGAGATCAAGTAGATACAAATTAGAAAGGAAGGAGTCAAAGTATTTCTATTTGTGGATGATATGTTATTATACATAAGCTACCCCAAAAGTTCTACTCTTCTACCTGAAGAACACCTTCCTTCATCAAAGTGGCTAGATAAAAAATTAAATAAAAAATATTCTTTAAAAAAATAATAAATGGGCCAAAAAGAAATTACAGAAAGAACACCCTTAACAATAGCTACTAATAATATAAAATAACTTTTGCAACTCTATCAAAACAAGTGAAAGCTCTATATGACAAGAAGTTAAAATCACCAAATGATGAACCTGAAGAAGTTGTGAGAAGATGGAAAGATCACCCATACTCATGGATAGGTATGATTAACATAGTGAAAAATGGTCATTTTACCAAAAGCAATCTACAGATTCAATGCACTTGCAATCAAATTTCCAACACAAGTTTTATAGATACTGAAAGAAGAATTCTCTTATGGGAAAACAAAAGACCCTGGATAGGAAACACAATCCTTAACAATAAATACCTTAGAAGGAATTTCCATCTTTGACCTCAGATTCTATTATAGAGCAAAAGTGTTAAAAATTGCACAGTATTGGCACAGAAACAGACATGTTGATCATGGAGTCGAACTGAAGTTCAATACTAAACCCATATAGCAACAAACACTTGATTTTCAATAAGCCACAGAATTGAAAGAGAAAGATCAAGCATCTTCAACAAATGTTGCTGATCTACCTGGATGTAGAAGAATGAAAATAGATCCACTACTTATCATCTTGCATAAAACCCAATTCCAAGTAGGTCAAGAACCTCAACATAAAACTGGATACATAAAACTGGAACCTCAACATAAAATTTCATTGAAAAGAAAGTGAAAAGTATCTTGGAACATACTGGTACAAGAGACAATTCCCTGAACATAAGAGCAATGGCTTTGGTTCCAAAACCAACAATTGATGAATGAGACCTCATGAAAGTTAAAAGTTAGTGTAAGGCATTTGAGATTGCCAGTAAGATAAAATGGCATCTTACTGATTGGGAAAGGATCTTCAAGAACCTTATATCTGACAGGAAGCTACTTTCTAAAGTTTATAAAGAAATCAAGAAGTCAGACAATAAACACCACCTAAATTTTAAAAAATGGGCCTAAGAACTAAACAGAGAATTATAAACTGAGAAGTTCCCAATGACCAAGAAGCACTAAAATAAATGTTCAAACTCTTTATCCTCCAGGGAAATGGAAATCAAAACGATCAGATGTTCTATGTTATACCATACCAGTATGGCTAAGATCAAAACCTCAAGAACTAACACATACCAGCAAGAATGTAGAACTAGAATACTTCTCCATTACTGGTGGGAGTATGTACTTTTCCAAACACTTGGAAAATCAATTTGGTGGATTCTCCAAAAACTGGGAATAGCTCTACCTTAAGACACAGCCATACTATTCCTGATCATATAACCAAAAGATGCTCCACCATCTCACAAATACATTTGTTCATCTATTGTCATAGAAGCTTTATTTGTAATATCAGAAACCTGGAAACAACCTAGATGGTCTTCAGCTGAAGAATGTGTAAAGAAATGTGACACATCTACAATGGAATACTATTCTGCCATTAAATCAAAGCCATCATGAATTTTGGATGGATAGTAAATGGATGAAACTTGGGAATACTATCCTGAGTGAGGTAACTCAGTCCTAAAAGGACACTGATGGTATGTACTCACTTATAAGTGAATATAGTCCATGAAATACAGGATACTCATGAGTCATCCAACAGATCCAAAGAAGCTAAACAAGAACGAAGGCACAAGCTAGCATGCTTAGATATTACCTAGAATGGACAATAACACAATCATAAGAGGAAAACTGAGAGAGGGAACTGGATGGGAGAGAGGATATATAGATTATTTGAAGGGGTTCATGATTAGGTGTGGGAAGAAACAGGAGAGATAGCCAGATGGCCATGATAATGAATGCTAATATGATGGTGTAGGGAGGTAGAGGATATCTCTAGGACGTAGCAGACCTTGGATAAGGGAGGTCCCCAAGAATCAATGAGGGCGAACTTAGCTATGATTCACAGTTTTGTGGTTATGGAACATGAACAGGCCACCTTCTATAGCCAGCCAGGTACCTCGGTGGAAAGAAACAGTCACTAAACTACCCACAAAGCCTTAAACTCAAAATGTATCTAGTCTGAAAAAGATGAAGTGATTTCAGTTGGACTTAGAGAATTGCCAACCAATAACTAGCCCAACTTGAGATCTATACTTTGGGCAAGCACAATTTCTGATGATACCATTACTAATGATTCTCTGATATTCTTACAGAAAGGAGTCCAGCATGACTGCCCTTCTAGAGGATCCTTGTAGCAGCTGACTCAGGTAGATGCAGACACCCACAGCCAAACATTAAATGGAGCTTTGGGACTGTTAGGGAAGAATAGGAGGTATGATTGCAGGCCCCATTATAGATAGGTGGATATGGAATTATTGTATAAATGGCATATAGCCAAAAATAGAGTGATTTATTTATAGGTTTGGGAAAACATTGGAGAGACAAACAGATACAATCATATTTCCAGATATCTTGTAATAGTATGGGAGGTTAGATAATACATAACAAAAAACATAAATAAATAAATCCACTTCTTATGCTATGTGGTCAAATGTGACAATTCTTGAAGCGTAACTTCATATAATAAACATGTTAGTGCTAGGAGTTTATTATCTGTCTGTAACTTGTTGATAAGGAGAAACCCTGAAACAATACAAGGCATAAAGCTCATACACCTCATCTTCCTTTATGCAGGGCTAGATGGTAAAACTATTGAAAGGGGTCATCATAGAATAAGCTAATAACAAACAGGTGATCTTCCTGAGATGATCAGCTTCAGATTAAATAGGAAATCCCAGGTGAAGGAGGTAAAGGGGTTTAGAACCCCATAAGAAGAATAACATAAACCAACAAGACCCACTAGAACTCCCAGAGACTAAGCCATCAACAAAGGAGTACACATGGCTCCAGCTTCAAATGTAGCAGAGGATGGCCTTGCCATATATCAATGGGAGGAGAAGTCCTTGGTCCCATGCAGGCTCTATAGATGACCCAGTGTAGGGAAATTGAGGGCAGAGAGGTGGAAGGGTGTGGGTGGGTGTTTGAACATCCTCATAGAAGCAGGAAGAGGAAGGATGTGATAGGGTGTATCTGGGAGGGAGGGAAACTGGAAAGGGGATAACACTTGAAATGTAAATAAAGAAAATATCTAATAACAACAACAAAAAAGAATTCCTAAAATTATGTTAGTATTTATTAAGCTCTTTTATATGGAGTGATATTATATTCTTTTCTGGTACTCAAAACTGCAAGGAAAACTCTGTCAGTTTCCCATGTTTCACCAGTTAATTGCTTGTAGATACTAACCAGAGTTTCTGCTACTCAGAGCATATTCCAAGAGGCTATAAAAAACCATTAACCAAAGGTCATAAAAAGGGAACTTATGATTTATTATGTATATATACTAGAACAGAAGATAAATATTGACTGAATTTATCTAGGTAAAATTTCACAAATAAAGTAGTTATGGTTGATGAACCTGTGAAGCAGTTGCAGTTGCAGGTAACTTAATGTTTAGCCAAATAAATTCTTCTAATGGATATGCATGTAAAAATTCTCTGTTGTAAACTTCTATTTCAATATATGATTTGATTTTGGTTTTAAACTTGTGTTGAACCTATTATCATGTGACCATGTATTCTGAAAGATGTATAAGTGCTGAAGACAAGGAGAAGGGTCAGAATTGAGCTGAGGAGAATATTTTACATAGAACACTTTTTAGTCAGATTTGAAAAGAAATTTTTATAACAGAACTGAGGATAATTTATTTTAGTCAGGACACAAGAGAACTTTTTGTCACAGAACCGAACTCAAGAACAACATAGAAGTACAGGCATAGCATTGGGGAAAAAAATGCATTGTGAATAAGAACATTATTGTAATATCAAAGCATTAGGAGAAAGGAAGATTAGAAGGAGAATGCAGTGTGGAATAAATTAGAAACTATTAGGTAACTTCCAAAAAAGCAAAAAAGCAATATGCAGAATGTAGAAGGAAAGAGGCAAAAAGAAGCTGCAGAGAGCAGAAGCAGGCAGGCTTTTCCTTACCACGAAACAGCAATTGTGGGTTTTGTTTTTGTTTTTATAGGCTTAGTCTTATTAAAAGGAGCAAAGCTTCCTTATGAGAAACTTGCATATAATTCATAATTCCTTTAGAATTCAAAGGGTAGAAGCCTTTTGTTTCTCTATGCAGTGAAGATTGGAGCTGAGTTTTCATCCAGAAAGAGTGAGTTCTTTTTGCACAATTTCTTGGTCTTTTGCTTCAAATGCATGTGTAAGTATGGATGTTTGAGTAAGTATGTAATTTTGAGAATGTATGTAAAGTGGACCCAAATGGTTTGAACGGATATGTATAAATATGCATGCATGAATCTGTATAAGAATGTATGTGAATTTATGCATATTTGCATATATAGAAATTTTCCTTCTGCCAGGGTTATTCTCTTATTCTGGCTCAATAGGAGTTTATTGCTACAAGCGTCCTCCTAATCTAACAAACCAGATGCATCTGGAGGAAAGGAAAAAGGCTCTAGCAATTAAGCCTTTACTTAGTCTCCTGTTGTTTTAGGATGAGGTACTAAATGCCAGAGACTACAATATGGCCTCAGAGGAACCTAGAAGCCAGGTCAGCCACAGTAACAAAATAACTTAGACTTACATAAGTGAGACTTTAATTATTATTCAGCAACCCTAAATATCTCCTAAAACAAAGTCTTATCTTCTGCCTATGGTCTTCCCCCATGAAATAAACTCTGACCCCAACTAGGCTGTTCCCCAGCAAATCATATGCCTAAAGGCCCTGCAATTACATACTTTGACTGAAAGACATGAAGAACTTAATCTGTCACTAGACTGAAAATGATCATGCTGACTTGCATTGACATAAGGTAGGGGAGGAACATGAATGCTGCAGGTGAGCTGTTTCCAACATTCTTGGTTGCTTGAGCCTACATGCTAAACTGCAAATATAGGCAGGTTATGCTTGCTTGTACAATAGTTGGCCAATTATCATAGATAAGACCAACACACTTCCAATTGAATTCAAGACCCATCCACTAAAAAGGAGTTTAAGTCTGTTGCTCTAAGCAAGAGCAAAGGACTGTGGCTATGGAAGCTACTCCTGTAGTTTTTCTAGGTTGATGTGATATGCCTGTGAAACTGCTTATACCTATAATTCAGAGTTAGTTATTTTCAGCCTCAGTTAAAAACCATTGGAGAAGACCCTGAAATCAAGTGTTTGTTACTGGGTCATGGTAGCCTGTTTCCTAACCATTCATGGACATCTAAAATTAGTCCCTCTATGGCTCAGGGAATATTGAAGAAGAGGAGGATTAAGAAATGTGAGAGACAGAGGAAGGGGTGGAGAATTGTATAAGAGTTTAAATTGAGATTAAAACTTCCCACTCAGACAAAAACAAAACAAGTCAAAAAATCTTAGATGCAAGAAACCTCTCAGTGAAGAAGAGTTGCAGTGAAGACTGAAATCATGCCACTTCCTAGGTGAAAGAGAAACACTCAAAGCTGCCTAGAACATCTTTCCATCAAAAAGTTTTTGAGTGGTCACTTTGTCTCTAACCTTTTGAACATCCTGAGGTTTGTGCAGTATACTCAAAATTCCCAGCTTTGTGCTGTTTCATGCTTGATGGGCAGGCATTTAGTGAGTTATTTCTGTGCTTGTAGTAACTTGTCAACCATATTCTGGTAAGTGACCACAAAATAACTTTGCTTCACCAAACTGCACTAACATGATACCGTTACTTATTTATTTTTTATGGGTTCTCTATTTCTGGATAATATATATTTATGTTGAATTTCCTCAAGGAAAGTTTTGCAATACAACAAAACTCAATAGTATATGGAGGCATCTTGAAAGCCCTAATCTCTTTTCTTAGCTTCATTCAATCTATTCTGCAAAGTACAAGGACTAAACATTTAGGTCTTTCTTATAATGTCTAATGTATTCATACATTGCTCAACAAGTTCTCTGAAAGTTTTATTATCTCCAAAGAGATATATCACTAACTCTAAACTCACTAATAGTTATTTTTATCACAACATCCTTTAAGAAAACATGAGTTTCTACAGAGGTATTTGTTCCTTTAAATCATGAATTAAGAGAAGATTTGCCAGGTCTTCATAACTTGTAGATTATTCACTACTACACTCTTAGAACAATCCATTACTAACCCTTATCTTGTCCAAGAAAATCTCACAATAAGCTTATAGAATATTTGTTGTCTAGAAATGTGTTATGATACTATGGTTTTAGTCCACAATGTAGTTTTAAAATTTTAAATTTATTTTAAAATATGACCAAAAGTAGTACCGAGTTTAAAAAGTGATCTTTAATCATCATTCCTTTTGCTCTCTCTTAACACTATACTCAGCTTCTATGAACATTCATGTAGCAGGATCTCTCCCTTATCATAATTGACAATCTAGAATATGTGATCTTAAGAATCCTATGGTATACCCCACCATTTTAGCACAAAATGTAATAAAAATCAGACAGTCCCAAAAATTTAATACGGAAAATAATCCCCTTTAAAAATATTGATGGCAGAGGAATAACAGCATAGACAATATTTTAAACTTGTCTCTTTTTTATTTCAAATATTATGAATATAATACTATCATGTAAACTATTCCTAGTTTCCCCACAAAACTTTTGCCACATTTCAACTCAGCCTTTTCCAAAATTCTTGGCTTTGGTTTTTGGAAAATCACCATGTTCAATTAGTGATGCCAAACTTTGAATAGGTTTAGACCCATTTACTAGAGAGGAACATCCTACCATAAACAATATGCTCAAAAAATAATGAGTTTTCCTCCCATAGGCATTTTTTGTTTTCTTTTGGTTTTTCAAGACAGGGTTTTTCTGTGAAGCCCTGGCCGGCCTTGAACTCAGAAATCTTCCTTCCTCTGCCTCCCAAGTGCTGGGATTAAAGGCGTGTGCCACCACTGCCCAGCTCCCATAGGCATCTTTTACTGTTTTTGGCTTATAGTATGATTGGGGTTCCCAAAGATCTCCTGAGTGTATGCTAGGATTAGCACTTTTTTAGTCTTTTACAGACTTGCTTGGTAATCAGAACTTCAAGTGCAGTATCATATTATAAAGATAGCATTTCACAGCTCCCCTTAGTCACTGGCTCTTAATTTCTTCTGCATCCTATTCACGGAATTTACCTAAGTCTTGATGGTGTGGGGATTTATTTAGATATTGTATTTAAGTTGATCACCTAGACTGTTACTTTCAGTACAATAAACCATTTTTCTTTCACAATTGATTTCTTGGTATCATATTAATGAGTTTTTGTAATCATGTTTGATAGAAACCTAAGTCTCAGATACAAACATAATTACTTTGAAAGGCATATAGTACTACAATTACACAGCGAAATAACAACACACTGTTATATTACAAGCCCATTTGCATCCTTAGTCATGAGATTTTCAAAAGCATCACAACATAAGTCATAAAATTTCTTCAAGTTAGGAAGTCTTCATATTAAATCAGGAAATAGCACAATACCAGTATTCTTTGTTTTCAGGAACTCTCAAGTAAATGATTTATTAGATTATTATTACATGAGAAGATTTTGCAAACTACAAGGACACAATATTATAATAACTGTTTTTAAGTACAGGAATATTCTTTATTGGGCTTTCCTTCTTTGCTTGAATTTTAATTTTCACAATGTTTTCTTCCTGTGAATAAAAGTTCAGGTAAATCATTATTTTTTTTTATTAATGTATTCATTGAATTTATATCCTGCTCATAGCCTCCCCTTTGATTACTCACATCGTATAGCTTCTCCCCATTTTCTCCCCTCCCCTTCCTTCCTGAGAAAGGGAGAATACCTCCCCCCCCCAACTCCTTGGGTACCAACTGACATTGAGACATCAAGTCACTACAGGACTATCCATGTTTCACCCAGTGAGGCCAGAGAAGGTGGCCAGTCAAGGAAACAGGTTGTACAGTCAAGTAACAGAGCCAGAGGCAGCCCCTGCTCCAGGTGTGCTTGCAGACCTACATGAATTCCAAGCTACACTTCTGCTACATTTGTTCAGGAAGCTTAGGGCCAGCCTATGTATTATCATTACCTGATAGTTGCTCTCTGGGAACTCCCAAGGGTCCAGGTTAGTTGTCTCTGTTGGACTTCTAGAGGCTATAAGTTATTTGGGTGTCTCACATCATCCCACAAATCTTTCAGAGGACACTCTGAGCTGTGTCCAAAGTTTAACTATGGTTCTGTTAATCTATTTCTGTCAGTTGCTGGGTGGAGCATCTCAGAGGATAATTATGCTAGGTTTCTGACTGCAAGAATAATAGAGTAACTTACAAAGTTTTAGGGATTGGTGACTGCACCATGGGATGAGTCTTAAAGAGTCCCAGTCATTGCCTAGTTATTTTCTCAATCTCTGCTCCCTCATTGTCCCTACACTTCCATGTGGTCTTCATGACAAATTATTGGTTGGCTTGGAGTCTTGCTTGTCTACAGGAGGTAGCCATTTCATGCTCCAAATCCCACACTACAAGATTTTTAGCTAAAATGCCTCTAATATACTACTTAGAGGCTCCTCCATCACGGGTCTCTAACACATGAATGAGATGTCTCTTCTTCCTGCCATGTTTTGTTTACTGACCTGGCTCTTTCTTCCTAGCTGTCCCTTCACCTGATCTCCCTAATTTCCACCCTATGCCCTCAACCACCCAATTTCCTCCCTCCATCTACATGCAAATTATTCTGTTTCTTAATTTGAGTTGGAATCAAACATCCTCCTTTGAGCATTCACTTTTAGTCTTATTATCACAATTCGAGAGATACCTACTGAAATAAAAAATTATTAATTATTTTTTATAGATTTCCTTGCACTTCGAGATAAAAATATAGGTTTTGCTCATTAAATGCTATCTATATATACAATCCACATGGTAATAATTTTTTTGGAATCTATTAATAAGACACAACTGGTACTGGACAACAGGTATCAAATGAAATATTTTGAACACACAAGTAACAATTTACAAACATCAGACTACTCAATGATAAAAACCTGATTATATGGTATTATGCAATAGAATGACATCCAAGAGATATGTTAAATCTTTATTGTCCAGCTTATTTTCTACATTTTTAATGAAAGAAACTCACAAAATGATACAATATATAGTAAGCAATGTGGTAATCATGTGGATTAGATTGGTGTACTAAATAAACAGTTATATTCAATTAATATTTATAGATCTAGCATGTATTTTCCTAAAATCATGAAAAGAATTCATTTGTGGTCTCAACAAAATAATGTAGCACTTTGGGACAAATATGCAAAGAAGCATCCCTGCACTGGAGGCCAAGATACAGAAGACCTCCGCAGCAACCATGGCCTTGCCCTTAGTGCTGTGGTAGACAGGGAGGAAGGTGATCCAGACACTGCAGAACACCAGCATGCTGAATGTCAGGAGCTTGGCTTCATTGAATGTGTCAGGTAGATTCCTGGCCAGGAAAGCTACAGTGAAACTTGCTAGAGCAAGAGAGCCCATGAATCCCAGAACACAGTAGAAGGCAGTCACTGACCCCTTGTTACAAACAATGATGATATGGCCATGTACCATGTGTAGGTCAGCATCAACAAATGGAGGAGAAGTTCCCAGCCAGAT
>NW_022196904.1:75954447-75980494 GCF_008632895.1 Mastomys coucha
GAGGAGGAGGAGGAGGAGAAGGAGAAGGAGGAGAAGGAGAAGGAGAAGGAGGAGAAGGAAGAAGAATCCATACTTTCTCATACTTCTAGCATATGTGCTCTAGCACATGAAGATCTTAGACTGAGATATTTGCATTCCATTTCTTCATAGTGATGCTTATGGTCAATGTCTTTCAGCTTTATTGTGGTTATTTTCATCTCCTTCTAAGTGACCAGGAACAGTTTCCTCATCTCTACCAGATGACTCCCAAGGACACATCTCTACCACTAGGCATGGTGTCCCTAGCAGTTCACTTCAGATGGAACTGGGTAGGAGTGATCATTACAGATGATGACCATGGAATTCAATTCCTTGCTGAGTTGAGAACAGGAATGGAAAGAAACACTGTCTGCTTAGCATTTGTCACTATTATCACATATGATCAGATGTTATACCTTAAATTGGTTCATAAATATTATGACCAAATCATAATGTCATCAGCAAAAGTTGTGATTGTCTATGGGGATAAAGAATCTCCTATACAATTTAACTTCATACTATGGAAATCCATGAACATTCAGAGACTCTGGGTTAGTGTGTCACAATTTGATATGATCACAATGACAGGAGATTTTATGCTTAACTCCTTGCATGGAACTCTTATTTTTTCACATCAGCAGTCTGAGATGTCTGGTTTTAAACAATTTATGCAGACAATGCACCCTTCTAACTACAGTAATGACATTTCTTTTGCTAAACTCTGGTGGACTTACTTTAAGTGTTCTTTGCCACCACCTAATTGTACAACACTGAAGAACTGTCCAACCAAATCCCTATTTAAATGGTTTTTTGTGCCACCCTTTGGAATGTCTATGAGTGAAACATGTTACAACTTATACAATGCTGTATATGCTGTGGCCCACTCACTTCATGAAATGCTTCTGCAAGAAGACATATGCACAGAGAATGATGGAAAGGTACTGGAATTTAACTCCTGGAAGGTAATAATTTTTACAGTGAATGACATATATACCATAGAGATGACATTCATAAAGGGAATCATTAAGTCAAAATCCATGTAAATAAGTAACCTTTATTTTAATGCATGTATTTCCATATACTAATACTGTTAAGAGGTATATTTTGTTAGTTTCATAATTTTTGTTTTTTGTTTTTTTCGAGACAGGGTTTCTATCTGTAGCCCTGCGTGTCCTGGAACTCACTCTATAGACCAGGCTGGCCTCAAACTCAGAAATCCACCTACCTCTGCCTCCCAAGTGCTGGGATTAAAGGTGTGTGCCACCACCGCCCAGCCAGTTTCATAATTTTTGTGAGAACCAACAATCATACTAAGTCAGCATTTCACAGTCTTAGTCATGAAATTTCCTCCGATCTTTTAATCATATATGCATCTCATGACTTTATTGTTTGAAATTTTTTCTCATGAAATTGATAAACAAAATTAAGAAATGACCTGTCTTTTGTTTGAACAAGTTTCTAATTAATGTAATGAATAGACCTCAAATAATTTCAATTACTTTCTCTATATTTTGAACAATTGAGTATTTAGTTTCCCTATCTTATGATCAAATAACACTATTGGCATAAAAAATGAATAATTTATCACTACTCCCAAATGTAAAATTCATGTGTGCATGTATTATGCCATAAAATATAGCAAGAAAACAGTAATTGTAAAGCATAGTAAAACTGTAAATGTATATGGAATATATTTTACTTTTTCAACACTGAATACTTCTGGTAAAGATGGGTGTTAGGAATGGATAATAGATATGAGTGACATTACAAACTTTACAATTTCTGTACTAATATGTTTGCATAATTGAGACTAAAATGACAAATGTGTTTTAGATGTTTTCTTTTCTGAAGACCACACAATTTGTAAACCCAGCTGGAGACCTAATAAACATGAACCAGAATAGGAAAATGGACACAGAGTATGACATTTTCTATATCATGGATTTCCTAAAACTCTATGGACTTAAAATGAAAATAGGAGGATTTTCTAGTCATTTTCCGCAACTATTTATATCCAATAAAATGATAGAGTGGGCTACAGATATCAAGCAGGTAATTTAGTTTTAATTTTAATGTTTTACATGAAGCAAAAATACCTATAATCTTGTCTACTTTTTTCTTATAGAATAATTTTTTTAACATTTCCTTATTTTTGACTTCCACCTTCATATATTCTCTCTCTATATCTATCTATCTATCTATCTATCTATCTATCTATCTATCTATCTATCTATCTTTCTACCTATCTATCTATCTGATCTCTGTCTTACTCGCGCTCTCATGAGTCTTAAATAACATGAAACCCACCAAATATTCATAAAAGTTTATCATTAAAAACCAAAACAAAGTAATTTTGCTTTATAGCATGATGCAGTGTGTAAAGGGAGATCTTTCATTGACTTTCTCTTATGAATCACTGCAGTGTTTAACACATATGTTAAACTGTTTGTCTATAATGTATCCTATTTTCTTCAGACTCCAGCCTCCGTATGTAGTGTCCCTTGCAAACCAGGACTCAGAAAGTACTTTCAGGAGGGAAAGGCTGTCTGTTGTTTTAATTGTTTCCACTGCCCAGAAAACGAAATTTCCAACATGACAGGTAAGGATATGTATTCTCAATGTAATAAAATTGCTTATATCTCCAATACTCACATAATTCTCACAAGTCCTTTGTGGAAAGGGAAAAGTAAATAAAAGCAAATATAATCAATAACACTGATTTGATATGTTAAACTCTGTCTATTCAATTATATTTTTTACATAATTCTAGAAGAAATGAAAACAATTTTTCTTCAGAGGATTGAATATTTATGCATTTCTTATTTAATAAACTTATTAAAGATATAGATACTTTCTCTTTTTGAGTTTTATAACAATCACTACATTTTAATTGATATTATATCATGTTTTAGAAGTATGAGTTTTTGAGTTGTCCTATGATAGATTCATAGTATCAATGACAGTTTCCAATTTGAATTGTCATATTCATAGATGAGTTTTTAGTCCAACATGTATAAATCTGAATAACAGCTTTTATTCTATGATTCACATCTAGTATACACAGAGATATCATAATTCTATAGGTAATGATATCTAAATTGAGGTTAATAAAAGCTTTGAAATTGATTTTTTGAAATAGCAGTCCATTAGAAAGATGAAGTAGAGAATTAATTGTTGTTGGAGGGTTAGAAATAGTCAAGCAAATAAATCAAAGTTAAAGAGCCAGGCCAGTATGTAAATGATTCCACATGATTTGCATGTGAGGATTATGAAGATGAAGTACATGCTTCAAAAATTACACTAAAATATTAACAAAATTTCATTATACAACCCAGAGACTACAATAAGGATCAAAAGTAGATAGAATGATATATAAAATAGAAATTAATAAAACTTTTATTGATACAAATGATATTATTGCACATGTATCAAAATCTAATAAATGATCAAGTTTATATACTTTTGAGTTTGTTAAATACAGGATACTAAAATAAATTGTATTAAATTTGCTTTGCTCTTACATGTTTTTCTTCTTTATTGTAAATAGAGTCTTCTCTTGTACAGTACATCCAGCCATGTTTCCAATCCCTCTATTCTTCTCCGCTTCCTCCTACATCCCTCTCTCCTAGAACCATTCCCATTTCATTTTATGTTCAGAAAACTGTGGATATCCAAAATAACATAGTCAAATAGGACAAAAGAAGACACAATAAGACAAACCAAGAGTCATCATATCAAGGATGGGCAAGGCAACCCAATAGGAGGAAATGAGTTTCAAAGGCCTGCTCCCACTGTTAAGAGTTCCACTGAAACTCAACCTAACAGCCATACCATATATGCACAGGACCTGGTGCAGACCTACTCAGGCTATTATGTAGAGGCTTTAATTTTTGTGACTCTCATGTGAGAGTGCTGCCTAATTGAAATGGAAGAATATGTATTTGCTTCAGGTATTCTGCATTCCTTCCGTATTTTTCACTTTTTGCTACCCTATTCTTCTGAAGGGAGGGACATGATGAAGATATCTAATTTAGGCTCTCTTTGCATGCCTGGCTAAAGGCCCTATACACCTTCTCCTATCTGCTACTTAGAAAAGATTCTCTGCTGATGCCAGGATAGGGCACTGAAACATGTGTGTGTGTGTGTGTGTGTGTGTGTGTGTGTGTGTGTGTGTGTGTGTAGTCAATTAGGAATCATTCCTTAATATTTTTTGGATATTTTCTTTATGTACATTTCAAATGTTTCCCGTTTCCCCTTCGGAAAATCCTAACCCTTCCTTCCTCCCCTGCCTCTCTGAGGGTACACCCCTACCCACACACCCAATCCTGTCTTCCTTTCCTGGCATTCCCCTACACTGGGGCATCGAATACCCTCAGGACCAAGGGCTTCTCCTCCTGCCGATGTCCAACAAGGTCATCCTTCACATATTTGGCTAATGCCATGGGTCGCTCCATATATATTCTTTGGAATATACATGTCCAGTCTCCAGGAGTACCAGAGGTTCTGGCCTGTTAGCACTGTTGCTCCCTCCAAGGAGTTGCAAACCACCTCAGCTCCTTCAGTCTCTTTTCCAGCTCCTTCATCAGGGACACCTGCGCTCAGTCCAATGGTTGACTGCATGCATCTACCAATGTATTTGTCAGGCTCTGGCATAGCTTCTCAGGAGACAGCCATATCAAGCTCCTGTCAACAAGCACTTTCCAGCATCCACAATAGTGTCCAGTTTTGGTGGCTGTATATGGGATGGATACCCAGGTGGGAGAGTCTCTGGATAGCCTTTGCTTCAGTGTCTGCTCCACACTGTGTCTTCATATTTTCTCCTGTGAGTATTTTGTTCACCCTTCTAAAAAAGCACTGAAACATCCACATTTTGGTCTTTCTTCTTCTTAGGCTTCATTTGGTCTGTGAATTGATTCTTGGGTATTCAGAACTTTTGAGCTAATATCCATTTATCAGTGAGTACATTCTGTGTGTGTTCTTTTGTGACTAAGTAAAATCACTCACGATGATCTTTTCAAGTTTGATTCATTTGCCTGTGAATTTCATGAGGTCATTGTTTTTAATAGCTGAGTAGTATTCCATTGTGTAAATGTAGCACATTTTCTGTATCCATTCCTCTGTTGAGGGATATCTGGGTTGTTTCCAGCTCTGGCTATTATAAATATTGCTGCTATGAATATAGTGGAGCATGTGTACTTACTATATGTTGGAGCATCTTCTGGGTATATGCCCAAGAGTGGTATAGTTGGATTCTCAGGTAGTACTGTACGTTTTGGGATTTGCTAATTTTCTGGAATATCCGTTGTCCAGGTTATGGCCATACAAGTAGGGTTGAACATGGACTCCTGGTAGAGTGGGTATCAAGTTAAGTCAGTCATTAGTTGCTCATTTCAAGAAGTTATGTGCTACCATTGCCCCAGCACATCTTGCAACCTGGAAATGTTTAGTAGATGTTGTAACATCTGTGTTTATCTTTGCATAGCCTATAGAATAAGACATCTAGTCCATACCAACTGCACCTTTCTATAGTCAATACCCAGAATCGAAGTTGTCACACTCAAAGGGGCCATGCTATCAGATTCAGATGGTTACATTCTGACCAAGCATCAACAAGGTTGTTCAGAGATTTTCTTCTCACCTGCTCAATCAACAACTCGACCAATTTTAACCCAGAACACCACATTCCTGGTTGTCAAAGAGCACAAGTTTAGCCTCTTTAATCTCCATTGCTGCAGGCCGGCCCATCTGGGCCTCCCTCAACCCCGCAGGAGAAATGGGGTCCTGGTCAGGTCGACGAGGTGTAGGCAAAGAAATGATGGCAGAGAAGACACATAAAGTACAGGATCTGAATGTATTTCTTAAAAATGGCATCAGACTTTTACAGTCATTGTAAAAGAGAGATGGTAAATCTGGCAGCTCAGCAGTTAAGGTACATCTGAGGCCATCTAAAACACACTGAGTCTGAAGCAGCAGCCATGTCCTGTGGACTGGTGCTGCATCTCCCTGGCCCAAGCGCTCTGGGTCCGGGGAAGCCCATCTCAGTTCTAGTTCTAGTCTGAGGGCTAGCAAGTCCCCAAGTGCGAGTCCTCCATGTGAGTCCTAGTGCAAGTCCAAGTGAAAAGCAGGCTTATATGGTATATAGAAAGCAGAGCAGATGACAAGAGTCATGTAGGCAGGTAACAATCACATCAAGGTCAGTGATCTTACTGACCAAGATCACATATCTAGTTCTGAAGCAGGCTGAAGAGCAATGGTGCCCTCCTCCCTGGGGCTAATTTGGTATTCCTATGCTAATTCTCTGGTTCTGCTGGAGGCAAGGACCAGGAAGTTCAGATTTAACAGTTCCTGCTAATGCCCTTAATTGAGCAAAGCCCTTCAATTATTCTCTAGTATGTAAAACAGTTCTTTCTTCTGTGAGACTGCCCTAAGAAGTGTGCTTGACCTCTGTTGCTAACTCTGAGGACATTCTAATTGATAAGGCAGATTCCTTGAGAGAAATTCCAAGCTAAGGACAGCTTGCTATTAAATTAGGATAGGTTGGAAACTTTGTGCTGGCCAGGAAACAATGCCCAATCTTAACCATTAACAAATCATTACTTGGGGTACGGCGTGTTGACAATTGGAACACATCTGAGTTAGGAAATACCAGCAACTGTCTGAATATCCATGAGGCACAAGCTCCCTTTTGGGCCCATAAAGCCTCTCATCCTTAATCAGGCTTTTACCCCCGATAATTCAGATATGACTGAAGTAGACGAGTGGGCATGGCACTCCATTAGTAGAAGTGTTCACTAGGGCCATTCTCATAGTTTCCAAAATGTTTCCACTGTACTATATTTTCACATGGTCAGCCAAATACCTTCAAATTCCAGCTTTTCATTCTTCTCTCTCCTTCCATAACACACAACAGACCACTTGCTCTCCTGTTTTCAGCCCTCACCAACCAAAAATACCCATTCTATTTCCTTATGCCATTAAGACTCATATTCCACTGCTCCTAGATCTCTTCATTACCTAGCCTCTCTGGTTTGGTGCATTATTTATATTTATAATTTATTAAGGGCTAATACCAACTTTTAAATGACCAATACTACATCTGTTTTCTAGATGTGATTTATCTGACTAAGGATGACCTTTTCTAGTTCAATCCATTTTTTAGGAAATTTCGTGGTGTAATTTTGTTTTTAACAACTGAACAATGCTATATTTTATAAATATATGCTATTTTTATGCAGGCTTCAGTTGAAATACATCTACTTTTTTGCAGTTTCTGTCTATTTTGGCTGTAGACACAAAACATAGTTGAACAATTGCCCTTGTGGTATGAGAGAGTACTAGTCAAATATACAAGAGTCATATGGCTGGGTTTGCCAATAGTCTATTCCCAGTTTTCTCAGAAATTGCCATATTTATTTCATAGTTGTTTGATAAGTTTGTATTCTTATCAGCAATGGAGACATGTTTGTTTCCCTTGCCCCACATTCTTGCTTACATGAGCTATCACTTGTGTTATTAGATTTAGCCATTTTGACAGGTAAAGATGAAATCTCAAAATGTATTTGAATTGCATTCCTGTAATGGCTAAGGTTGGTGAATCTCTTAAGTGTTTCACAGCCATTTGAGACTCCCCTCTTTAGAATTCTCCATTTAATACTGTATCTAAATTTTAAATTGTATTTGTTGTTGTTGTTGTTATTGTTACCTAGTTTCCTTAGGTAATTCTATGTTTTAGATATTAACGCTTGTTTGAATGCAAAGGGGATAAAAATATTTATCAATCCTTAGGCTGTGGTATTCTTTAATTTTTGGTGTCCTTTGCTTTGAAGATGATATCCATTTACATAGTGACCTATTATAAATTGTTGTTGTTAGTGACTGGACTATTGGTCTTCTGTTCAGAAAGCCATGCCTTGTGTCAATGCATTCTCTTGATTATTCTCTTACACTCAGGTACAATGGATCTAATCAGAAATGATGGCTCACCCAGCAGTTCTGTTATTGTTCAAGATATCTTGTGTATCACTTGACTTTAGGATATGCTCTATCAAGGTCCGTAAAAATTTATCTTGTTTTTTTGATGAGATTGGTTGAATCACTATGTTGAAATTGGAAGAATGGCTATTTTACTGTTATTCAACTGATCTAAGACATTGGGAGATCTTTCTAGGTTCTGATACTATTTAAACTACTTCCTTCAAAGTTTTGAGGTTTATGTTTTTCTTACAAGATTTTCATTTGTTTAGACATAGATTCCATAAGATATTTTACATTATTTAAGTTTATTATGAAGGGTGTTTTCTCCAATTTCTTCTTCATTTGTATATAGGGAACCTTCTGATTGTATGTGTGTGTTTCTGTGTGTGTGTGTGTGTGTTTGTCTGTCTGTCTGTCTGTCTGTCTGTCTGTCTCTCTCTCTCTCTCTCTCTCTCTCTCTTTTTCTCTCTCTCTCCCTCTCTCTGTTAATCTTGTATCTAGCCACTTTGCTGATAGTTTTTATCAGCTTCAGAAGTTTACTACTGGAATATTTAGGGACACATGTGTTATAATCATATCATCAGTAAATAATGATGCTTTGATTTTATTTTCTCTAAATTGTATAACTTGACATTATTCAGTATCCTATGGCTCTAAAACACCAAGTGCTATACTGAATAGATAATGAAATAGTTTATCTGACCTGGTTCTCATTTAGATATATTATTTATGTATGTATGTATTTGTTTATTTGTTTATTCATTTGCATCCCGATGCTGCACCATTCCTAGTCCCCATGTCAAAGAATCTCTACCCTTATGCACTTTCCCTTTACCTTTGAGAGGTAGGTCCCCCAAGTTATCCCTCCACCCTGGCCCAACAAGTTCCTGCAGGGATAGGCTCATCCTCTCCTACTGAGACCAGATAATGCAGTCATGGAGATTGAGCTGCATGTTTGCTTTATCTGTGATGTGGACCTTGGCACAACTCATGTATGCTCTTTGGTTGATGGCTCATTCTTTAAATGCTCGAAAGTCAGCAAAGAAGGGTGTTCTACTTTGTCCACATCCTCACCAGAATGTGCTGTCATGTGAGTTTTTTTTTTTAATCTCAGCCATTTTAGTGCATATAAGGTGGAATCTCAAGGTAATTTTCATATGCATTTCCATGACGACTAAGGATGTTGAAATTTTTTTCAGTGCTACTCTGTCATTCAAGATTCTTCTGTTGAGAATTCTGTTTACCTCTGTAACCCATTTTCTAAATGGGTTATTTGGTCTTTTGATGTCCAATGTCCTGAGTTCTTTGTATATTGTAGATATTAACCCTCTGTCATATGTAGGTTTGAGGAAGAAACTTTTACAGTCTGTAGGCTGTCCTATTGACAGTGTCCTCTGCCTTACAGAAGCCTTTCAGTTTCATAAGGCTCTTTGAACCTAGGCTATTGACAATCTATTCAGAACAATTTGTTTCCTATTTCAATAAGTTAAAGGCTATTTCCTACCTTCTCTTCCATTAGATTTAGTTTTATGTTGAGGTCCTTGATTCACTTGGATTTTGTTCAGGGTGATAACTATTAATCCAGTTAGATCAGCACCATTTATTAAAGATGCTTTCATGTTTCCATTGTATGGTTTTGGATTCTTTGTCAAAAATCAAATGTTTATAGGGCTTTGGTTTGATATCTGGGTATTTGATTCGACCCATTGATACCAACACCATGCAATGTTTTCTTTTACCACTATTACTTTGTTAAATAGCTTGAGTGATGCTGATTCTTTCAGAAGTTCTTTAATGTTCAGGATTTTTTTTAACAATCCTTTTGTCTTCTTTGTCTGTTTTTGTCTGTCTGTTTGTTTGTTTTATTTATTTTTGCTTTTCCATATGAAGTTAAGAATTCCTTTTTCAAGGTCTGTATAAAGAATTGTTCTGGTATTTTGATGGGAATTGCATTGAATCTATAGATTGCTTTTGTCTACATATCCTATTTTACTATTAATCTACCAATCCATGGCAATGGGACATCTTCCCATTTTCTGATATTTTCCTCAATTTCTTTCTTCAGACACTTGAATTTCTTATAAGTCTTTCTCATGCTTTGTTAATGTTTTATTTTATATTATTTGTCAGTATCATAATGATATTGTTGCTATAATTTCTTTCTTATCCCATTTATGGTTTATGTAAATGGAACTGCTGTCCTTCTTAAATGTAATTTTATATCCAGCTATTTGTCTAAAGGTGTTCACATACTGCACTTCTCTAGTGGAATTTTTGGTGTCAGTTAGTATCATATCATATGTGAATAACCATATATTGACTTATCCCATTCCAATTTAAATCCTCTTTATCTTCTCTAGTTGTCATATTGCTCTAGCTAGAAATGTGAGTACTTAGGTAACAAAATAGAGATTCTGAAGTCTTCTCTCATCACACATTTTTGTAGAATCGCTTTAAGTTTCTATTCACTTAATTTGGTGTTGTCTTTGGCTTGCTATACAATTATTTCATTATGTTTGTGTATACACCTTGTTCCTCATCTCTCCAAGACTTTTAACACGAAGGCGTATTGGATTTTGCCCAAAAATTGTCGGTATCTAATGAGTTGATCCTGTAAAGCTTTTTTCAGTTTGTTTATATGGTAGATTATTTTGATGGATTTTTTTTTTTTTAAATATGAACCATCCCTGAATCTCTGAGATGAAGCCCATGTGATCATGGTCGATGATGTTTTTAATGTCCTATTTTGATTCTCAAAAAACAAAACTCACCACATTTTGTGAGTTGACAATTTTGTCATAAATGATCATAAAGGAAATTGCACTGAAATTCTCTCTGTTGAGTTTTTATATAGTTTATTATCCAAATTACTATGGCCTCATAGAAGTTATTACGCAGTGTTCCTTGTGATTCTCCTTTTGGAATACATTGAGGATTATTGGTATTTGCTTTGCATTTAAAGTCTGGCAAATGTCTGTGCTAAAGCCATCTGTACATGGGCTTTACTTTGTTGAGTCATGTAAGGTTCTCTTGTATTTCCTTAGGACATATAGGAATATTTAAATTCTTTACTGATCTTTATTTAACTTTAGTAAGATGTATCTATGTAAAAAAATTATCAATTTAATATAGATTTTCCAATTTTTTGTAGTACATGCTTTTGAAGTAAGACCAAAGGATTCTTTGAAATTCTGTAACAGCTATTCTTTTTGTTTGTTTGTTTGTTTGTTTTTATTGGATATTTTACTTATTTACAATTCAAATGTTATTCCCTTTCCTGATTTCCCCCCCAGAAACTCTCTATCCCATCCCCCTCCTCCTGCTTCTATGAGGGTGTGACCCCACCCATCCACCAACTCCTGCCTCCCTGCCCTTACATTCCCCTACACTGGGGCATCAAGCCTTCATGGGACCAAGGGACTTTTCTCCCATTGACACCCAACAAGTCCATCATCTGCTACATATATGGTTGGAGCCATGAATCGCTCCATGTTTATTCTTTGGTTGGTGCTTTATTCACTGGGAGCTCTGGTTGGTTGATATTTTTGTTCTTCCTATGGGGTTACAAACCCCTTCAGTTCCTTCAGTCCTTTCTCTAACTTCTCTATTGAAGACCTCATGATAAGTTCAATAATTGACTGGGAGCATCTACCTCTGTATATGTGAGGCTCTGGGAGAGTTTTTCAGGAACAGTTATATCAGGCTTCTGCAAACAAGCATTTCTTGGCATCCACAATAGTGTCTGTGTTTGGTGACTATATATGGGATGGATGCCCAGGTGTGGTAGTCTCTGGATGGCCTTTCCTTTACTCTCTGCTCCACACTTTGTCTCTGCATTTGCTCCCATGAGTAATAGCATTTTGTTATCCATTCTAAGAAAGACCAAAGCATCTACACTTTGGTCTTCCTTCTTCTTGAGTTTCATGTGGTTGGTGGATTGTATCTTGGGTATTCTGAGCTTTTGGGATAATACCCACTTATCGGTGAGTACATACCATGTGTGTTCTTTTGTGATTGGGTTACCTCACTCAGGATGACATTTTCTAGTTCCATCCATTTGATTAAGAATTTCATGAATTCATTGTTTTTAATGGATGAGGAGTACTCCATTGTGTAAATGTAATACATTTTCTGTATCCATTTCTCTGTTTAAGGGCATTCAGATTCTTTTCAGGTTCTGGCTATTATAAATAAGCCAGCTATGAACATATATGCTCTAAGATAAAGAGTTGCCAAATGGGACCTCATAAAATTGCAATGCTTCTGTAAGGCAAAGGACACTGTCAATAGAGAAAACCAGTAACCAACAGATAGCGAAAAGATCTTTACCAATCCTATATCCTAAAGAGGGCTAATATACAATATATGCAAAGAACTCAAGAAATTAGACTCAATACAATCAAATAAAATTATTTAAAAATGGGTTACAGAGCTAAATAAAGAATTCTAAACTGAAGAAACTTGAATAGTCAAGAAGCACCTAGATATGTTCAACATCCTTAGTCATCTGAGAAATGCCAATCAAAACAACTCTATGATTCCACCTCACCTCACACCAATCAGAATAGCCAAGATCCAAAACTCAGGTGACAGCAGATGCTGGCAAGTATGTGGAGAAAGAGGGATACTCCTCCATAGTTGGTGGGATTGTAAGTTGGTACAACCACTCTGGAAATCAATCTAACAGTTCCTCAGAAAATTGGACATAGTATTACCTGAGGACCCAGATATACCACTCCTGGACATATACCTTAAAGATGCTTCAACATATAACAAGGGCACATTCTCCACTATGATCAGTGTCTATTCTTATATTCCCTTTACATCTCGGACTTTATTAATCTGTATATTGCCTCTCTGAAATTTAGTTGGGCTAAGAATTTGTCTTTCTAGTTGATTTTTTCATAGAACTTCTATTGATTTTGTTGATTATTTATATATCATTTTCTGTTTCTTGTTTATTGATTTCTGCCCTGAATTTGATTATTTCCTATCTTTTTCCTCCTTGGGTGCTTCTGTATTTTTCTAGAGGTTTAAGTGTATTTCTAGATTGCTATTAATAAATTCTTCAATTAATTTATGAAGGTGCTTAGTTCCGTGAACATTTAACATGGCTTTCATTGTTCCCATAATCTTGAGTATGCTATGCCTTCCTTTTTACTCAATTATACAAGGTCTGTAATTAAGTTTTTCCCTGACCTTGTAATTAGCGATTAAGGTTGTTCAGTTTTCCCAAATTTGGGGACTTTCTATTGTTTTTGAAGTCCAGCTTTAACTCATGGAGGTATAGTAAGATATAAGGGATTATTTCAGCTCTTATATATCTGTTGAGATTTGCTTGGTCACCAAGTATATGTCAGTTTCAGAGTAATTTCTATGATGTACCGAGAAGATCCTGGATTACTCTGTCTTTGAGAGAAATATT
Source organism: Mastomys coucha (assembly GCF_008632895.1). Classification (NCBI taxonomy): domain Eukaryota; kingdom Metazoa; phylum Chordata; class Mammalia; order Rodentia; family Muridae; genus Mastomys; species Mastomys coucha. The sequence continues at coordinate 75,967,865 of NW_022196904.1, forward strand.
CTAGAGATATCTGTTCAGTCCATTTGATTCAAAACCTTTTTAATTTTATTATTTTTCTGTTTACTTTTAGTCTACATTGTGAGTCAGTGGATTGTGCTAAGAAACTTGGTAAGGTTGAGTGGGTTCAGAAAGTGTTGCACATAGTCCATGAGAATGGTAGGCATTTCACCTACTCCTGACCAGATTCCCAGCCTGGGACATGAGACAACAACTTCCCACATAAAGAGCATTACTAGTGGTCACATAGCACAAAACCTAGAGTTCTCTATGTTAATAAAATATCTAGATTTTCCCTGAGAGTTTATACAATAACCTTCCCTCCTGTACCTGTATCATTCATAAGGAATTTAATCTCTGGTCCACCCTGGAAATATTTTATGCATCCATCTTCTACTACCAATAAGCAATATGGGCAAGCAAGGACTCTCATTCATTAAGAATTGCTGTGTGAAGTGTTGAGGAAGCCTTCTTGTACAAAACTCTGCCTAAGTCTTCCACAGAATATCCTTCATTTCTACACATTTACTCCTGAGATAAAGTACAGTTGCTTATTACCAAGGCCACAGGCCTATATGGCTCGCTCCATTCCTGTCTCTACATGGTTTCCAGGAGTGATTGGACACCTGGGAATTAGAGGATCATAGCTCTGGCTTTAACCTGAGTATTTTCTTATTCAGGCTGAGGTTCCCAACTAAGATTGCATTTTCCCACCCTTGAAGACTGTATCAGCACTTCTCAAAATCTCAGCAACATATAGAGATGTCTATTGAAATGTACCTTAGCTTCCCATGTTTATTTTCATCATTTTTTTTCTTTTTAGCCTCATTATTTATTTATTTATTGTTTTTATTGGATATTTTCTTTATTTACATTTCAAATGTTATCCCCCTTTCTCAGAGTCACTCCCTCTGGGAAACACCCTATCACATCCTCCATCTACCTGCTTCTATGACAATATTCTTCCACCTACCCACCCACTCCCACCTCCCTGCCCTCAATTCCCTTACACTGGGGCATAGGACCAATGACTTCTTCTTCCATTGGTACATGACAAGGTCATTCTCTGCTTCATATGCAGCTGGAGCCATGTGTACTCCTTTTTGATTGCTTAGTCCCTGAGAGTTCTGGGGGGTCTGGTTGGTTGAAATTGTTGTTTTTCACACAGGGTTGCAAATCCCTTCAACTCCTTCAGTCCCTTCTCTAAGTCCTCTATTATGGACCCTGAGCTCATTCCAATGGTTGGCTGCTAACATCTGCCTCTGTATTTGTAAGGTTCTGGCAGGACCTCTCAGGAGACAGCCATATCAGACTCCTTTCAGCATCCACTTCTTGGCATACACAATAGTGTCTGGGTTTGGTAACTGTATATGGGATGAATTCCCAGCTGGGACAGTCTCTGGGTGGCCTTTCTTTCAGTCTCTGCTCTACACTGTATCTCCATATATGCTCCTGTGAGTATTTTGTTCTCCTTCTAAGGAAGACCAAAATACCCACACTTCCTCCTTATTGAGTTTCATGTTGTCTTTGAATTGTATCCTGGTTATTTGGGGCTTTGGGGATTAGAATTAAAGACCCAGAAATGAACCCATGCATATATAGTCACTTGATCTTTGCCAAAGGAGCTAAAGTCATCCAGTAAAAAAAAAGAGCATTTTTAACAAATGGTGCTGGTTCAACTGGTGGTCAGAAGAATAAAAATCGACCCATTCTTATCACCTTGTACAAAGCTTCCCATGTTTAAACTACCTGAACAGACTTCACATTCCCCTGCAGCAAATTTGAATATGGAACCACATTTGGTGTCCAAATTCGGGCCACAATACATGACTAGTCCATTGTTGAGTGTAGGGAGTTGAGTTTTTCACTATTAATGTATAGGGTTTAATATATGTTTAAACTTTGGTAATGTTCTTTTCCAAATGTGGTTCCCCTTGCATTTGAGGCACTGATATTCAGAATTGAGGTGTCATCCTAGTAGATTTTTCTTTGATGAGTATTGAAGTGTATCTCACCATCATTTTTGATTATTTTTGATTAAATATCTATTTTATTGTATATTGTTATGGCTACGCCAGGTTGCTTCTTATCTTCCTTTGCTTGGAAAAAGTTTTGGCAGCTGTTTACTCTAAGGTAATATCTATCTTTTTTGCTTACATGTTTTTCTTATATGCAGCAGAATGATAACCTCAGGCTTTATTGAGGGAATAGTGTCCATTGATGATGAGAGATGTTAATAATTAATTCTTAGTTCCTGTTATTTTGATGTTGTTGTTGATGTGTGTGTTGGGGGCAATTCCTGTAGTTTGTTTATGCTAGTATAGGATCCCTTTTTCCTCTGTTTTCATGTGTGTATTTAACCTTCTTGGGTTGGAGGTTTTTTTAAAGAATTTTCTGTGGAACTAGATTTGTGGATAGATATTATTTAAATTTAGTTTTGCCCTGGAATATCTTTTTTTCTCTTTTTTTGCAGATAGACAGTCTTGCTAGGTATAGTAACCTAGTTTGCCATTTATGGTTTCTAATAGGCTGTAGGATATCTGTCCATCACCTAGATTTAGAGTTTCTGTGAAGATTTCTGATGTAATTCTGATAGGTCTGAATTGCATGTTTTTTGATGTATTCTTTTTTGCAGCTTTAAAATGTCTTCTCAGTTTTGTATATTTAGTAGATTAATTATTGTGTAGTAGGGAAATTTTTTAATCTGTACCAAAATAATTGGAGTTCTATAAACATACTTTACATTTATATACATCTCTTTCTTTAAGTAGGGAATTTTTCTTGTATGATTTTGTTGAAAATATTTTTTGGTCCTTAAAGTTGGAACTCTTTATCTTCTTAATTCATACTCTTCTTTGATTAGGATTTTCATTGTATCCCAGTTTTCCTATATATTATATGTCAGGAAAATTTTAGATTTAACATTTTCTATGAATAATATATCAATTTATTCCAGCATATCTTCTATGCCTGCCTGAGATATACTCTACCATCTAATATATTCTTTTAGTAACACTCACATCTGTATATCCTGTTCTCTTTCCTAAGTTTTTGATTACTAGGATTCCATGAGATAGTGTTTTCTTTAGTGCTTCTATTTCTACTTTCAGGTCTTGAACTATTTAATTTATTTCCTTCACCACTTTAATTATATTTTCCTGTATTTGCTTAAATAATTTATTAGTTTCATCTTTAAAGGCCTCTACCTGTATTACTTTGAGGGTGTATTCATTAACAGGCATCTATCATATTAATAATGTTGGATTTAGGTGATTTTCCTCTGCTGGGGTTGTTTTAGGATACACATGGCTTGGTGTAATGGGATAGGTTCACTGTAAAGGTGCCATATTGCCCTGGCTCTCGTTGATTGTGTTCCTTAGTTTGCCTTTATCCATAGATGTCCCTGCTGTAGCAGATATTAGAAAGATGGGCCTAATCTGGATGTTCGTAGTGCAGCAGGACTCATTTGGGCAGTCTTATACTGGATGTTCTTGGTATTGCCACCCTGGATGTTGCATGTACAGGAGGCCTGATGGTTTCCAGCTGAGTGGTAGCTAGACAATGAAGCTCAGGGGTTTGCAAGCAGCAAGCTGAGGGTGAGAGGCCAAATCTACCCCATGTTTGGATCACCCTCAATTAAAAAAAATGGCCTGAGAATTTGACCTACAGCTGAACCCAAGCTTCAACCAGAAAGAACCACGTACCTTGTCTCTGGCCCATTTCCCAGAGTTACTTGATAGCTACTCCCTAGTGACAGCCAATAAGTATTTGTCTGGTATTTCCAGATGTACTTTCAGACTGTTGTGATTATTCAGTTTTGCTTCAGAACACCCACCTATAAGCTGCATTCGATTAGATGCTTGCCAAGCTAGAAACCCCCTCACTTGCTCCCATACCCTTTAAATCCTTATCCAGCTGTGGGCTCAGGAACTTCACCCTCCTGCCATGCTGTGTCAATGATGGTGGTGAGTGCAAGCTCTGGCTTGAGTAAAGTTCCTAGAGTAATTCCTGAATAGGCACAACAGGGGCAACTTAGCATGACTAGTAGGACTCAGAAAACAAAAGAATTTCAAGGGTGAGTTCTAACGTGGATGTTCCTCATGCAGCATGCTTGGTGAAAGTGTTTAATTTCTTAATTTTTGTTGAGATCAATTATTTCATTAAACTAAATCTTGTATGTTCCCTGTACTGGCTGGTTTTGTGTGCCAACTTGACACAGGCTAGAGTTATCACAGAGAAGGGAGCTTCAATTGGGGAAATACCTCCATGAGATCCAGCTGTGGGGCATTTTCTCAATTAGTGATCAAGGGAGGAGGGCCCCTTGTGGGTGGTGCCATCTCTGGGCTGGAAGTCTTAGGTTCTATAAGAGAGCAGGCTGAGCAAGCCAGGGAAAGCAAGCCAGTAAAGAACATCCCTCCATGCCCTCTGCATCAGCTTCTGGTTCCTTACCTGCTTGAGTTCCAGTCCTGACTTCCTTTGGTGATGAACAGCAATGTGGAAGTAATCTGAATAAACCCATTACTCCCAAACTTCTTGGTCATGATGTTTTGTGCAGGAATAGAAAACCTTGACTAAGACATTCCCCAAGAGAATGAAAAAATTCTGTTTTTAGCTGGTTTTGATGATGTTCAGTTTTAATCCATAGTGTCTTATAGGATGCATGAGTTATTTCAGTTTTCTTATATCTTTTCAGATTTGTTTTGTTTCTGAGTAGTTAAACTTTGGAGAAAATTCTTGGAGATGCTGAGAAAACAAGTATATATTCTTAAGGTTTGGATGGAATTTTCTATAAATATTTGTTTAATTAATTTGATTTATATAATATCAGTTAGCTCCAATAATTCACTGCTTTAGTTTTTGTCTCAGTGACCTGTTCACTAGGGAGAGTAGGGAGTTGAAGAATCCTACCATCAGTATGTGACAGTCATTGTGTAACTTAATCAGTATTAGTGTTTCCTTTCAAAGGATGCTGCCCTTTTCTTTAGCATAGATATCAGTAGTTGAAATGTTATCTTGATTATTTTTCCTTTGTTCAATATGCATTGTACTTCCCCATCTCTTTTGATCAATATTATCTTGGTGTCAGTTTTGTTAGATAGTAACATACAGCTTGTTTTTCAGGTCAATTTTCCTGGAATGTCTTCTTCAAGCCTTAACTCTGAGGCAGTGGTACTATGTTCTTTTGATGTGTATTTTTTCCATGGATCAAAAAGATTGCTCATGTTTGTATTCATTTTATTTATTTGTATCTTATCATGGGCAAATTAAGACTATGAGTTTTGAGTCATATTAAAGAACAATGTATGTTAATTGCAGGGTTTTTTGTTTTTTATTTTGTTTTGTTTTGTTTTTGTGGTGGTGGGGTTGAGGGCATGAGGTGATAGTGGTGGTGGTGGAAGAGGATATTTGTGAGTGTGTAGGTGTGGGTGTGTGTTTATCAGTGCACATGCTATCAATCTTTTGCTTTGATGATATGATTTTATTCATTTCCTAAATTTTCATAAGATAGTTAACCTCCTTCATTAGAATTTTTTCCATCTAGTGTATTATGTGTGGCTGTATTTGTAGTTACATATTGTTTAAATTTAAATTTAGCATGGAAAATCTTATTCAACATTCAGTGTGATTGGATGCTTTTCTGAGTATTGGAATCTGGGCTGGTAAATGAAGTCTTTTAGAGTTTGGGGACCTTCTGTCCAAACCCTCTGGCTTTTAGAATCTAAGAACTCAGGTATATTTCTAAGAGTATTGCTGTCATATGTTATCTAATCTACCAGCTTTACAGCTTATAATATTATCCTTTTATATATTTGGTGTTTTGATTATTATGTAGCAATGGGACTTTCATTTCTGTTGAATATATTTAGTGTTTTGCATGTTTCTTGTATCTTTATATTCATCTATTTAAATTAGGAATATTTTCTTTTTAATTATTTTGTTAAAAATATTTGCTGGATCTTTTACCTGTGATGCTCCTTCCTATATTCCTGATATTTCTAGATCTTCTCTTTTCAGAGTATCACAGATTTTCTGAAAGTTTTCTCTCATAGATTTTTTTTTGTATATGTAACAATATCTTTAACCCATTTATGCATTTCTCCTATCATGCTTTCAACGCATAAGAGCTACTTTTGTATCTTTTGTATTTTTTTGTTGAAGCTTGTCTATAGTTCCTGTTTGCATTACCCAAATTTTATATTCAGGTATTCCCTCAATTTGTGTTTTACTTATAGACTCTCAGTAGGCATACATTTTTGCAACTTATTTTTTTAACAATGGTTGAACCTCTCCTCTCGACAACTCACCAACCAGAGGTAGTGAAAAACAAAAGTTATTAGGATATGGGGGAAGTGTACCTATTCATCAATAGTTCTTTGGAGGTAAGCTCCATCTTCTTTCTCAGCAGTTCAGTCTCATAGCAAATACCAAAAATGATTCAGCAGCTACAGACCAGTCCTCTAGGCAGGCAGATACCAGGCACAAACCAGCAGCTGTAGTTCAATCCTGAAGAAACCACAAGGCTCAACAACTAGCCTGAGGCTAGGCTGCTGAAGTGACAAATTGCTGCAGGAACCTTAGGAGCAGTTCTTGGCTGAGTTTCTCTCCATGACTGCATTACCACAAGTTGAGCTCTCTGGCGTCTCCTTAGTTTAGCCTGCTAGTATTCTATGGATTTGTTCTCCTTAACAACTTCTTCAGTCCTTCCCCTAATTCAAACATAGGAATCCTTGATTTCAGTATAATGGTTGAGTAAAAGTGACTGCCTCTGTCTCAGTTAGCTGCTACTAGGTCCTCTCTTAGGGCAGTCATGCAAGGCTCCCATGTATAATCATATAATAGCATCAGTAATAGTGTGAGGCCTTGGTGACCCACTCCCCTATGAAATGGATCCCAAGTTGGGCTGGTCATTGGAGTGTCTTTTCATCAGTCTCTTCTCCATTTTTGTACTTGCAGTTCTTTTACACAGGAATAATTCTGGGTCAGAAATTTTGACTGTGGGTTAGTAACCTTGACCCTCCACTATCTACTGAAGGTGGACTCTTTGAGTTCTTTCTCCCCAAGCTGGCCATTTTTGCTAAGGTCAACACCAATGTGTCCTGAGAACCTCTCATCTCCTAGGTCTCTGGTACTTTCGAGAGGGTCTCTCACCTCTGCCCCCCCACCACCACCAAGCTGCTTATTTCCTTTCATATTATTTGGCCTGTGGGCTTCTCTCCTGAGTCCTATATCTGATCCTGGTCCCCCTTTCACCTTTCCCTCCCTTCTCCCATCCAGTTTACTCCCAAACTCTGCCTCCTGTGGTTATTTCCTTCCCCCTTCTAAGTAAAATTGAAACATCCCCACTTGGTCATTTCTGCTTGTTGTACTTCTTATTGTCTGTGGGTTGTTTCCTAGGTATGTTATACTTTTTGGTTAATATCTACTTAAAAGTGAGTACATTCCGTATGTTGTTTTGTTTTGTGTGTGTGTGTGTGTATGTGTGTGTGTGTGTGTGTGTGTGTCTGAGTTATTTCACTCAGGATGATATTTTTGAGTTCCATCCATTTGCCTGCAAAATTCAAGATGTCTTCATTTCTAATATCTAATTAGTATTACATTATCGAAATAAACCGCATTTTTCTGTATCCATTTATTTGTTTGAGGGTCATCTGGGTTGTTTCCAGTGTCTGGCCATTACAAATAAGTTTGATATGAACATTGTGGAGTACATGTCTTGCTGGTATGTTGTGGCATATTTTGAATATATGCCCAAGAGTATTTATCTCAATCTTTAGGTAGAACTATTTCCTATTTTGAGAGGAACCATCAGATTGATTTCCATAGTACTTGTACCAGATTGCAATCCCATCAGCAATGGTAGAGTGTTCCTCTTTCTCCAGATTCTTACCAGCATGTGTTGACATCTGTGTTTTTGTTCTTAGTCATTCTGATTGGTTGAGGTAGAATCTCAGGGTCATTTTGCTTTCCATTTCCCTGATAACTAAGTACTTTGAACTTTTCTTTAATTACTTCTGGCCATTCAAGATTTCTCTGTTCCGAAATCTTTGTTTAGTTTTGCACCCCACTTTGTAATTGGGTTATTTGGTTCTTTGGAGATTAGCTTCTTAAGTTTTTTATATATTTGGGGTATTAGCTCCCGATCAAATGCAGAATTAGTGAAAATTTTATTCCAATCTTTAGGCTGCCAATTTTTCATATTAATAGTGTCTTTTGCCTTACAGAAGCTTTTATGTAAGTCTTTTGGATAATGATTATCAATCTTGCCTAAAATGTTTACTGTTCAATAGGCCAAATATCAATCAATATTTTGCAATAACCAATTTAGTTGCTCTTTGAAACAAAGAAGAGATGTCTCTTCAAGTTTTTAAGACATTCTTTTCAAAATACTTTCACCACAACAGCTTCATAATAGGATGTTAAAATCATACTTAGAGATAAAGATGAATCTACATTAATCAATGCTCTCTTTTGCCAAAGAATTGTTGTGGGCACATTGAATAATAATACCTAACATTTCATTACAATTGATCACAATTGATTAAAGAAGCTTCCTCTACTTTCTGCAAAGCTGTTTGTCTCTCACCAGTTAATTTGCATTCCCCTAGACAACATACAACAAAGGCCTAAGTCCTGTGATGAGTTTAAGGTGAGGTCTTAGCCAATTAACATTTCCTGGAAGCTATTGAAAATAATTTGAAGTAAGCAAATCATCTTTTCTTTCTTGAATTTTCTGTACCAGAACCCTTTCTAGAATATAACTGAGGCCCCAAATATTGAAAAAGATACTGTTTTTGAAACTTTTCTGGAGCAAAAACTTACTCCAAAATTTTTAAAGTTTGTTGTTGTGTAAGAGAAAAGGTAGTAAAATTATTTTTAGAGGGATTAGCTAATGACAAAATACTATCAAAATAATAATTAACATGCACTGAAAAATTCAAATTCCTAGCTTCTTGTATTGAAACAGAGATAATTTTTTTTAACATAATGTAAGGCTATTAGCCATTCTAAAAGGCAAAACTTTCCAATGATTACAAACCCACTAAAAACAAACCCTTTACAATTACCAGGATGCAGAGTAAAAATAATCTTCTAAATGCACAATAACTCTCTATGGAGTAGACAGGCCCGTATGAAATGCCTCTTCAAGTTCCACAGCTTCATTGACATTTTATAAATTTTAAGTTTAAAGTTACTTTGAACAACACCTGGATAGATCTGTGATAATGCTGTTTCTTCTTAAAAACAATTCCCCATAGGCAAGGAGAGACAAGGCCACAAAGACTTTCCTCGGCAGGATTTGCAAAACAAAAGAAATGCTTCACAAGCCTTGCTAAGCTTTGCTTTATGTCAAAAGTATTTCTCAATCTGAGCATAAGGCCTGAGTCACTGGCCCAAAGATTACATCTCCTGCAGTGATCCAAGGGAGCAATTCCACTGTCTGTCTATGCTATAATTTTTGGACAGTCTTTCCTAAGATGATTTATACTTAAAACATTCCATATAACTTTGGTGCTGTAAAAGCATTGTACCAAGGCAGCAAACATAGATGGAGCCTGATTGTATGAAGATCTAATTTTTGCACAAAGATGATTATATTCAGATAAGTCTGTCTTTGCCTTGCATGGCCAGATGGCTGCAGAGAGCTGCATTACCATTCTGATAAGACGATTGTATAACAAAAGGAACTCCTGTTTGAGGGTCTCTGAACTGATTTTAGGATCTACTATCTGGTTTTAGTAGTATAAACTCCTTGAAATAATCCATCAAGAGCCTGTTTGATACCAAATAAATTTTCACTGTGATCTCCTTTCCAATCTTAGGGGGTTAAATTTTGCTTCTACCACTCTATCTAATAAGTGTAAAAAAAGGTAGCAGGCCCATACTGACCACAATTATTTTTAACTTTTACTCTCTTGCAATCATCCTAATTCCAAAATATGGGTGAGTTAAGAGTCCTGATTTTGATCAAACTGCAAACTGCAGCCAATGGAACGCTGGCAATTTTAACCATACTTTTAAAGTGTCTTTTGTAGTATTAAGGCATAACCATAACTTTTGGAAAGCAAAACCCAATTTTAAGCAATTCCTTCTCTTTAAAATCAATACCAAAAACATTACATTCACATTACAATGTTTTTAAGTGTCTCCCTGCATTTGAACTTCAGTTAGTAAGTCTGGGTCATGCTGAGACAGCTTCTTTGAGAGCAAGCCAGAACTTTGGAAAGCAAAACTCAACCTCCAGCAATCTAGTTTCTCCAAAAACACAAAGTGAATCATGCAGATGCTACAAAGTTTGGCTACCAATTCCTGTGCATGATTGTGTAGCTTTTAATACCTCATTGTAAAGATCATATAGCCTCAATGGGCATTTTTGAAAGAGTTAAGAGTTATTCCATTGTTTCGTAATATTCATGGATAGCCTTTTGCCTTTAAGTCTGTCTTTATATATATCGACTATAGTCTTCATTGAGAATACTAATGAAAGACCCCCAGAACTGGGGAGACACTCACTCAAGTCTCGGGATGACCGCCCAATAACTCACGAGAGATTGATCTTGCTGCAATCACATGAGGCTTATTTGGGGTAAGCCAGATCTGGGGTCAAACTCATAGCCTGGCAGGCCAGAAGGGTTCGACCCCAAACACAAGAAGTAAGGGGTATTTAAAGGGAAAAACCACAAACTGGGGGTGGGGTGAGAGGGTTACCAAGGAAACATAACATAAAAACAGAGGGAAATTCCAAAGGGACCCAACCCCTGGTTGAGTCAGGGTCATAAGTAAAACATTGTCAAGAGGAATGTGGTTTGGTCAATGCTATCTTCTTAATGGCTGACCACTATCCTGTTCCTTATTTTGGGCCCTAGCTGGAGGAGTCTCTGTGACCAACAAGTTCCTGGAACTGACCAGTCCACATTCCTGGCTTGTTATAGAAACTTCCTTTACCTTCTTTAAGTAAAGGTTATATATTAATGCATTTCCATTAACATGTTTGTTCCAAATTTCTAAATTCAGTCTTTTATTCCCCACTTTTTTTATGAGATAGTTCTAATCATAGAACTAAATATCAAATTCTAAACTTTCCTGGCATTGCAAGGTAGAATATGGTTGGAGTAGCATTAATATCTGGACAGCACTTATTCTTTCTCTAACAAAGGCAAATAATCTATTAAGCACACATGGGCCTATGGTTATTTAGTCTTTCTCTGAGCTTACTCATGGAGCCTCTAATGACTCCTGAATGGTTTACATAAAAGCAACATTCTCCTATATTTAAATCTAAGGCAGCTCTTAACTCTTTATAAGCCTTATGCTGAAATACCATAGCGGATGTTCCTGTAGCTGCCCCTGCAGTCCCTAAGCCCAGTTCCACCATTACTGCCAGAATAACCCCTAACTCTCTTCTATTGCCAGGCACTACCTTAATGGCACTCAGGCTTCCTAGCTTCTCTTCTTTCCTGTCTTTATCTCCAGCTCTCTAGCCTCTTATTCCTTCTGACTCTCACACTAGACTCCATCTTGAAAGATTCTCTTTTAAACATTCTATCTCTTCGCTATGCCCTTTCACAGTCCTTCTGCAACTTTCCTTTTTCTTTCTCCGTTTAACACTTTTTCAGCCACCTGCACTAGTTTTCTTAATGACTTATCCTGCATCTCTTCTAACTTTTGTAGTCTTTCAACTCCACCAAAAATCCAGGAATGACTGAATAATAGAGAACATACGGGAAGCCTAACATAGCTTCCAGAAATACTGCCAATTTATAGAGACTGCTGGACACCTGGACAGCCCTATTTCAAAATGTTGGAGCATCAATCTTCAGCCTTCTGGACCGTGAATGTCTAAGAACAGGTACATTAAGGACTCGCCTAATATGTCTTGGGAGATATACGCTGTCCTAGGCCTGTGTGTCCTTTTTGGACAGTATCATCTGCAGATGAAGAGGCAACTTTTGCCCAGTGGCTGTCTTGCCACAGCTGCAGCAGCTCAAATGATGCTCAGTTTCTTCTTTGAGTCTGAGAAAGGGGTACTGTCAGTCACAGACAGGTCTCTAGCCAGTTGAATAAATAATATCAAATGCCATTTTCTGTGGATTTCTGATGTTTTTGAAAACCAACTATCTATGTAAAGTAATCTGGACTATTGTCTAAGAACTACTCTCAGTACTTTTTCTTGAAATCACCCTAATAATAAACTCAGAGCCATGAATTTGCAAATTTGGCCCTAAACTCATAGGTCTAAACATCTCAGATCTGTCTATAATAGCAGTAAAAAAAAAGGAACTGGTTCTAAGCCCTGTCTATGAAAGGCTGGAGAATCTTAGAATTTAAAATGAGGGCATTTAATAGAAATGTATGTATAATGTATAACCTTTACCTAAAAGGGGGCATGGAAAACCTCTGTAACAAGCCAAAATGGTGGAGTAGCTAGTTCCAGGAACTTGGCTAACTCAGAGCGTCAGGGCTCTGGTTCCCGATACCTGCCCCTCCTGACTGATCCACAATGAGGGCAGAACTAGGAATGAACATCTACTGGTTTATGGGACTCTCTACCCTGCCGACCGATAGTTAAAGATTACATTCCTAGAAGGAATATGTTCCCCTCCCTAACTGAATACCTTGGGTTGGGTCCCTCTG
>NW_022196904.1:75980603-75985678 GCF_008632895.1 Mastomys coucha
TCCTTGGTAACCCTCTCCCCGCCCCCAGCTTGTAGTTTTTCCCTTTAAATACCCCTCACTTCTTGTGTACGGGGTCGAACTCCTCTGGCCAGCATGGTCATGAGATCAACCCCGGTACCGACCTATCCCAAATAAACCTCATGTGACTGCAGCAAGTTCAGTCTCTCGTGAATTATTGGGTGGTCATGTCATCCCGAGACTTGAGTAAGGATCTCCCCAGTTCTGGGGGTCTTTCATCTACTAGGGAAATACTGAAATGAGAAATCTCTTAAGGGAATATAGAGAACTTCATCTTTTGGTCTTGAAGTATGCACAACAGAACTGTATTAGCTACACCTCACAGTCAATAAGAATATCATTGTACACTCAGTCTTAACAACAAATTCTCAACTTAAAAGCTCTTACTTATTTCTTGCATACTAGTTTAAGATGGAAATGGTTTATAACACAAGCCTCAACTATTACCAATCACTACTGGAAATATAGGATACAAAACTCAAAACTAATAATATAAACACCAAAGCAAACTTTCTGAGAATAAGCTGTGTATCTGAAGAAATACTCAAATACCTGACTAAATTCTAGTCACACAATGTTGCTATTTTAAATTAACTTTACACCAATTAAATCACTTTCAGTACAGGGTAAATATTATCAGAAGGTCGTTTTACGAAAGATAACATTGATTTTGTACCAAATAGGAACATATGAATTTAACTCAGTAACAAATTATAAGGCTTTTTACAGCTACACAATTAAATCTGGCTATTTCTTCCCTATTTCAAATATAACCATTAACAACCCTCTCTAGCCCCAAAGCCCAGGGAACCAGGTAGACGACTCATCATAACTTCTTCAAGCTGAACAGGGGCGTAGATATAAAAGAGGGGTGGGGAAGGAAAAACAGAATTTTATTAGTTTTCTGATGTCTGTGTCTTGGATCAGGCTGAAGTCCAGGACATCAGGAGTTCAGACAAGCCAGTTTAGCATGTCAGGACAAAGAAATTCACCAAGGCTGTATATTTCTGTAATATATAAATCTCAAGACAAATTTTCAGTATCATTAAGATATAATTTTTTTGTTTGATTCTCTGAAGTCTAGTTTTCTGGAAGGTGTAAATACTCCAATCATCTTTTCTCAAAAACACAAAAACAAAACACTTAATCATCAATACAAAGAAATCTACCTGGGTGGTATTTGGGTTCCCAGTGCCTCAAAGTCTCTAAATAAGAAAAAGTCTGTCTCCATTTCTGATATAAATGACAAGATAAAATTCCTTATTTTGCTAATGCTAAGAGTGCACCATTGGATGGGTGCATTTAACCAGGGACCAGCAGGGAAGGCATCTCTCACTGGTTCAGTGACACATACAATCGTAGGTGCAAAACAGCCTCCTCCCAGCAACAGCCACAACTGTTCCAAGTTTCCTTTTCAAGCTTGTTTACTCTAGGGGCAAAGGTGCTAGCAGTTTAGCATTACTACCATGTTTTGATAGAATTTGGATTATTTTTCTATTTACTTTTTATTTCCAAGGCAAACTAACTCTTTGTCTCCAGACTGCTCATCACTTGTCTCTACTTTACTAGACTCCACAACTTTTTTAATTCTTGTAATGTTAAGGTATAACCATAATTTAAGCAAAACCCAGTTTTAAATATTCCATTTTCTTTAAAATCAATATCAAAGCATTACTGTCACATTACAAAGCTTAGCTGCCAATTTTTACATATGGATGCATGACAGTACAATTTTGAATATATCTCTGGTCGAGGCCTCACCCTTGGCCTCACTAAATTTATAAGGGGTAAGAATTACATAAAATATTCCTGGGCCGGCTCATGCCAGGTGTTGTCACTTAACATGATTCCAACACCGAGTTACCAATTTTAAGCTAATTTTCTGTTACCAATATTACATGCAAAAAGCTGTTGTCCCCTTTAAGAGCGGCTCATTCAGACACTCGGTCAGCTTCTATCAGCTTCTTTTCAGCTGTGCTTAACTCCTGGCTGCAGCACAACAGTTTATCAGTCTCTGCTGTACAAATTAAGACTGTCTTTTAAATAAGTTAAACTAAACCAAAGTTTTAGCCATTTTTTCTTCAATCATGAAACACAGAAGAACAATCATTTATCTAAACAGTGCCCACCACATGGTAAGCAAAGCATAACTCCCAAGCTTGCAATATTCAATCACCACAGTTTACAAGGTACAAATTCAATAATTTTTAAACCAGATGATAAAAACAATATTTTGACACAATTAATTTATTTTGTAAAAACCTCCTTGGTTGTTCAGGGATCCTTGACTACTGTGCCCTGCTCTCTGGCCTCACCTGACCTTGGCCCCTGGGGAGCCCTTGTCATTGGAACAGAGGTTCCTGCCTTGGGCTTCAAAGCAGCAACTGCCCCTCCCACAGACGTGCCTCCTCCAGGGCCCTGTCCCTGTATAGTGCTGTGGACTCCACCCAGTCCCCACTGCTGTAGACCCAGTAAGCCAGGCATATCTCTAGGTAGATCACCATTTAATCTTGCACTTGTCCCACCGATGGCTCTATTGCTATGTTAGGACTCTCAGCACATAAGACAGTCCCAAAGACAAAGAATGCCACATGATGGCCCCAGTTGGGGCCCCCTTGGAAAAGTTTGTGGGATACCTGGGTGAAACATTGCTGGGATGAGCCTGAGGTCATGTAGCTGAGCGGCAGGTCACAGATGGTACAGTGGAAGCGGGTCTCAAATTAGTCTCCAGCAGCCTGCATGGCTTGGTGCAGCAGGTCAGCTGCTGGGCCTTTCCCAGAGCCAGCTCCACAGACATAATCTTTCTGCCTCAGCTTCCACTAGAGCCTGTGTATCTGGGGTTGAGGCTGGGGTCACCATCTGGGCCAACAGGCAGGCAGTTAACAGACAAATTACAAGGACTTAAACAGACAAACAGACCACAATTAAGAACTCACATCCAAGGGGTCTTCAGAAAGTCAAGGGTGGGCATAAATCCCACAGACGAGCCCCCAAATGAAAGACCCCCAGAAATGGGGAGACCTTCACTCAAGTCTTGGGATGATGCGACCACCCAATAACTCATGAGAGACCGACCTTGCTGCAATCACATGAGGTTTATTTGGGGTAAGCCAGATCTGGGGTCAAACTCATAGCCTGGCAGGTCAGAGAGGTATTTAAAGGGAAACACTCCTCCACTAACCTTTGCAGTCTGGCAGGCATATATCCCTAGCTCCCTGGCAGAGGCAAGCAGGCAAGGCATGATTTGATGTCACCTGCTCCAGATTCCCTGGAGCTGAGCTGTTTCGTGCAGGCTCCTGCCATCCAAGCAGCCGGTGTCTGCATCCTAGAGGAGTCCCTGTAGAACACTATCCACATGAAGTATCTCCACTGGACTCACGGAAGATGAGCAATCCTGCCATGCCAGATCTGAGTTTCCAAACTAAACTCAACCAATTACAACTAGGGCCTTCTATGCAGTATTTCATGCAGTTCTTTATCACTTGAATGCACACAAACACTTTCTACAGCCTGGTTATCTAATTATCTAGGACTACGGGCAGATCCATGGGGTTGCCTGGCTGCAGGCTCAGGGCAATGGGTATGTGTTCTTTATTATACTTGCCCATTCTCTAAGGGTTGGTTTTCATTATTATCTGTAGCTGAGGGAAACACAGCCATGGTGGCTACAGGAAAAATGCCCTCCTTACACTCATTAAATAGACATTGTTTTAAATCTTATCCCTTATAAGTCTAGTTTCTAGGATAAGAATTACATAAAATACTACCCCAATTTAGAAATATCTTTAGAGACCTGGTTTCCTGGGCTGGTTTATGCCACATATTGCTGTTTAAAATGACTCCAACCCTGATTTGCCAGTTTAAAGCTAACTTTCTTTTATCAACATTACAAACTTTTAATCATACCCAATGAGTTATAGGGCAATACTCTATAACCAAGACATGCAGAGCATATTTATACCTTTAAGACCAGTCAGAAACTAAATGAAGCAGCAACACGAATCTTATAAATTTTGATCAAGGAATTTTTACTTTTTTCTAGCTATAATTTAAAGAGAAAAAGCACTTTGTCATTTACTGAACCCAATAATCACAATTGCAGATATTTTTCTAGGAAAGAAACAACTATCAGCTTATTTGCCTTGGAATTAAGAAGCTGCTGACCCCTCTTAAAAGCAGCTCTTTAGCAGGGACCTTCCTGCTGTTCTTGACTCCTGGATAAGAGTGGAGGCAACTTAAATCAGCCTCAGCTGTGCACTCTGAGATTAAATCAGGAAATGGATAGCCAGCAAATAAAGTTTTAACCACTTTTTTTCTTTTCAACATGAAACAAAGAACAATAGTCAGACAACGACACAAAAACAGACACAAATTGACACATGGATAGATTTGTGCACCAAAAGACAGACAAAACAAAGAGGGTAGAGAACTTGATCTAAACAGAACTAAGAATGTCTCCTGTAGGGGCCAGAGAGGAAGAAAGATGTCTCCCAATTCCCTTCTGTCCCTAGAGAACTCCAAAATCCATTTTCCTTCTGTTTTAATCTCTCTCTCTCTCTCACATGTCATTTGTGTATCTAGCATCTCTCCTTTTTCTTTCCTTTTCTTTTTTCTTTTCTTTTCTTTCTTTTCTTTTCTTTTCTGCCCTATTCCTCTTACCTAATACAGTTCTTGACTATAGACAAATCTTTTTATCAAAATCAAAAAAGTGCAAGTAAGTCATATATTTTAAGTTGTATCCCTCGTGCCTTTAAAGCCTTTTTCAAACCTTCCACAAATAACTCATGGCTGCTCAACTCCTGTCCCGTGATCATTGCAAACTCACCAAGATCCCTAGTTGAGGTGGCAGGTTCCCATGCAAGACGTCTTCCTTACAAAATTCGTCAGCCAACCTAAATAAAACACTGTTGTGATCTTCACTGGTCCCCTCCACTACTGGGTGCCAGCTCCTCTGACCTGCAGGACTTATTGTGGTTCTCTGTGTGTGTGTCTGTGTGTATGTGTGTTTGTTTGTTTTTTAGTTTTTTTATTTATTTTTTATTAGATATTTTCTTTAT
>NW_022196904.1:75985688-75998980 GCF_008632895.1 Mastomys coucha
TAGGGAAAGGGACTATTTAAAACTACAGACTACAAAGGTATTTGCCCAGGTGCACAGACTAAACCTGCATTATTGTTTGGTTACACATCAGTATAACTGGAATGTCCGTATCGTAAAATGTTTGGAAAGGAGTGTCCTCACTGTAAGGTGTCCAGAAAGCCCTCTATCATAAAAAGCCCCAGGTCAGTTGCAGGGATGGAAGCAAAATAGTGGAAGAGGTGATAGAGTATTAGTTTATAGATGATGGCCCAGGGACAAGATGGAGACTGAGATGCCAGGAGCTTTGGGGCCCCAACAACTGAGTTCAAGGCTCTTTACAACTTTCTCTTTTATTGAATCCTGTTTATCTGGTTTTAGATTAATGTACTTTATTTTGACTTGAGCTTTGTACAAGATGATTAATATGTAACTATTTTTATTCTCCTATATACAGACCACCACTTAGACCAGCACCATTGACTGAAGATACTTTTTTCTTTCCACTGTTTGTTTTAGCTTCTTTGTCAAAGACCAAGTGTCTATAGTTGCATGGGTTTACTTCTGGGTTTTCCATTTATTTCTTTGATCAACTTGTCTATGTCTGTACTAATACCATGCACTTTTTAATTACTATTGCTATGTAGTAGAGCCTGAGGTCAGGGATGGTAATTTACGCTGGATGTTCTTTTATTGTTGAGAATTGTTTTGGCTATCCTGGGTTTATTGTTTTTCCATATGAATTTGAAAAATTACTCTTTCAATGTCTGTAAAGAATTTTGTTGTAATTTTGATAGGGGTTGCATTGAATCTATAGATTGCTGTTGGTAAGGTGGCCATTTTTACTGTTAATTCTACCAACACATGAGAATAGGAGATCTTTACATCTTTTGAGGTCTTCTTCAATTACATTTTTCAGGTATTTGAAGTTCTTGTGGTAGAGATCTTTCACTTGCTTGGTAAGAGTCAAGCCAAGTTTTTTTATAGAACTCATGGCTATTGCGAAGAGTGCTGTTTCCCTAATTTCTTTCTTAAACTGTTTATCATTTGTATAAAGGAATGCTACTAATTTGTTTGAGTTAGTTTTATATCCTGCCACTTTGCTAGAATTGTTCATCAGCTGTAGGAGTTCTCTGGTGGAATTTTGTAGGTCAGTTATATATACTATCATATCATCTAAAATTACTTTGGGCATTTCCTTTACAATTTGTATCCCTTGATTTCCTTTGGTAGTCTTATTATTCTGGCTAGAACTTAAGTACTATATTTAAGAGATATGAGGAAAGTAGAAAAACTACTTGATCATTTTTAAGTGGGTAAAACATTGGAGTATTTGAATACTTCTACTCATCAATTTAGATAACACTCTTCATCAAAATCAAAATCGAAATAGAAAATGAACCCAAATGTAGATCTTTGAATGCAGATACTCAGTACTAGAAAAATAGCACCACTTTTCACTTTGATCTATTAGCTTAATTTGATTGAACAAACTGAACATACTATTGTGTAAACTACCCACATATAAGGAATATCAAAACCTCCAACTATCAAAACCTGTCAAGATTATTTTTGAGGCATTTGCCATTATCTTTTAATAAGTACTGGATAGTCAAATATCACATAAATAATTAAAACTGGCACATACTGTGCCCTGCCACACTTCACAAACTGAATCAGAAATCTTATCGTGACATTTTTGACATATAAAGAATTTGGGGGATGATTTTTTCCAGTGATTTCTCCCTCCCTTGAAATTATATTAGCTGTTTATTATACATTTGTTTTGAAGGTTATAATATGATTGTGTTGTTTCTTTCCCTATGTTTTCTACAAAAACTCCAAATATCCGTTCTTACACTTTTTCAAATGTATGGCATTTTTTATTAAATAGTCTCTCTATGTCTCTCTCTATGTCTCTCTCTCTTTCACTCACACATATACACTCACAGGTACACATACACAAACACACACATATACATATTTCTAGGTACAAACAAATCACTCTATATACTACTTGTATGTTTACAGGGAAGATAATGTTCGTATCCAATTATAATTAGTTTGTATATGCTTCTCAGGTAAAAACAATTTTAATCACTCTCCATATTCCTTTGCTATCCATAATTCTCTAAGATAGAATTATGCATAATTCTCCTTCCCTACGACAATGTGTCATGTTTTTCATTTTTATATTGCAGTCAGCACAGGGTTAAGAAACCCTGCTTCTTCTTTTTGCTGAGATGTTAATGGGTACACTTGAGACCTTCCTAGAAAATACATACGCATATAAATCTCTCTTTTCCTCTAGCTCTTTCACTGTTTAAGCCCTTTTTTCCCCTTTTTTAATTAGATATTTTCTTTATTTACATTTCAAGTATTATCACCTTTCCTGGTTTCCTGTCCAAAAACCCATATCTCCTACCCCCTACCCCTTCTAACCAACCCACCTGCCCCTGCTTCCTGGCCCTGGCATTCCCCTACACTGGGGCACAGAGCCTTCACAGGATCAAGGACCTCTTCTCCCATTGATGACCAACTAGGCCATCCTCTGCCATATATGCAGCTGGAGCTATGAGTGCCATCATGTGTACTATTTGGTTGGTGGTTTAGTCCCTGGGAGCTCTGGGGGTACTGGTTGGTTCATATGGTTGTTCTTCACATGGGTTTACAAACCCCTTTAACTCTTTGGGTCCTTTCTCTAATTCCTCCATTGTGGACTGTGTGTTCAGTCCAATCATTGGCTGAGAACATAGGTCTCTGTATTTGTAAGGCACTGAAGGAAACACCCATATCAGGCTCATATACACACTCTCCTGTCCTTGGTTTTATAGATATATCCATTGGACTGGACTCCAAAACTCTAAATTTTTATTCACTATTATTTTCTCTAGCTGTGTCTGTCTCTTTCCAAGGTAAGTTTCTATAATGTATGATAAGGGCTATAAATATTTGTATGTGTAAGGCAAATATTTAGAAGAGAATTAGGGATTATAATGATTTAGTAAAATTTGGCTGTAAATTCTTTTCCAAGCATGGAGTAATACAGTTTATATGCCCAAATATCTCCTTGAGACCACATGTAGGACCATACATTTTGCTGATACATAGATCCACTGACACATCTCCTTCTAAGTTCTTCTTTTGTAAAATAAAACAATTATAAATTATAAAAGTGTGATTCTATGAGTGATCAATATTAGGTATATTATTGTGGAAACGTAAAAATTGTGCAACAGTACGGTTTTGTTTTTGAAAAATAAACTAAACATCTTGAGTATATAAGACAAATATTAACAAAAACTTGGATAAAGATTAGAAACATTGGAAATTAGTATCATATCTTATACAGCTCCCATATTTAAGTTTGTATCTAACACAGGATGTAAGTCTAATTTAGTTATGATTTTGTAAAGCATAAGTTGAGCATGACTTGTGAATATTCTAGAAAAAAATTAAATCTGATAATACTTCCCTTCCTATTCTAGACATGGATCAATGTGTGAAGTGTCCAGAGGATGAGTATGCAAACACAGATCAAACTAACTGCCTCAAGAAAGTGGTGACCTTTCTGGATTATGAAGAACCCTTGGGAATGGCTCTGGCTGGCCTGGCTCTGTGCTTCTCTGCTGTTACAGCTATTGTACTCTGTGTCTTCTTGAAACACAGAGACACTCCCATAGTTAAGGCCAATAATGAAACTCTCAGCTATGTCTTGCTCATCTCCCTCATATTTTGTTTTATAAGTCCCTTGCTCTACATTGGTTATCCCAATGTGGTGAGCTGCATTCTACAGCAGACCACATTTGCCATTGTATTCACTGTGTCTGCCTCTAGTGTCTTAGCCAAGACAATTACTGTAGTACTAGCATTTAAGATCACTGTTCCAGGAAGAAGACTGAGGTGGCTGCTGCTTTCAGGGGCACCTAATTACATCATTCCCATATGCACCATGATTCAAATGATTCTCTGTGGAATCTGGCTGGGAACTTCTCCTCCATTTGTTGATGCTGATCTACACATGGTACATGGCCACATTATCATCGTTTGTAACAAGGGTTCAGAGACTGCCTTCTACTGTGTCCTGGGATTCATGGGCTCCCTTGCTCTAGTAAGTTTCACTCTAGCTTTCCTGGCCAGAAATCTGCCTGACACATTCAATGAAGCCAAGCTCCTGACATTCAGCATGCTGGTGTTCTGCAGTGTCTGGATCACGTTCCTCCCTGTCTACCACAGCACTAAGGGCAAGACTATGGTTGCTGTGGAGGTCTTCTGTATCTTGGCCTCCAGTGCAGGGATGCTTCTTTGCATATTTGTCCCAAAGTGCTACATTATTTTGTTGAGACCACAAATAAATTCTTTTTATGAGATTAGGAAAATGCATGCTAAAGCTAAAAACTTCAGTTGAATTTAACTGCTTACATAGTAAACCAAACATCTAAATGATCACCACACTGCTTTCTATATATTATACCATTATGTGAGTTTCTACCATAAAAAATGCAGAAAATAAGCAGGACAATAAAGATCTAATATATGACTAGGACATAGGTCTATTGGATCAAAACATGCCATCAGGCAATTTTATTCTTGTAATGCTAGTATGCTTTTATCATTTAAACATCTTATATCTCAAAATTGTTACTTGGGTGAGACTCTGGGCAGTGTGTGATTCGGAGCCTGAAATGGTCACCTCCTGTAGACAAGCAGGACTCTCAGTGGAGGGATAAGGACACCAACCCAACCTCAAACCTTCAACCCATAATTTGTCCTACAAACCACATTGAAGTGCAGAGACAATGAATGAGCACAGACTGAAACAATAGCTCACTAGTGAGTAGGCCCATTTAAGACTCATCCCATGGGCAAGAACCAATCCCTGAAGCTACTTCAGCCACTCTATTATGCTTGCAGTCATGAACCTAGAATAATTATCTTCTGAGATGCTCATTTAGCATCTGGCAGAAACAGGTGCAAAGAACCATAGCTAAGCATTGGAAACAGCTCTGGGAGTCCTCTGAAAGAATAGTAGGAAGGATTGAGAGTCCCAAATAGGTCATGTCCTCCAGAAGAAGTCCAATGGAGAAAACTAACCTGCAGCCTTGGAAGCTCCCAGGGATGAACTGTCAAACAATGACCTTAAATGGGGCGGCCCTAAGCTGCTTGAAGAAATGTAGCAGAAGTGTAGCTTGGAATTCCTGTAGCTCTGCAAACACCTGGAACAGGGGCTGTCCCTGACTCTGATACCTTCCTGTGCAACCTGTTCCAGTGACTGGGTGCCTTGTTTGCCCTCAGTGGCAGAAGATGTTCCTAGTTCTGAAGTGACATGATGTCTCATGGGGGTTGGTACAAGGGGGTCTATCTCCCCTTCTCGGAAAGGGAGTGGGAGGGAGAAAATGAGAAGTCATTTGAGGTGAGTAATCAGAAGGAAGACTGTGAGCAGGATGTAAATGGAAAATATATATTAATGGAATAAATTCATGATTCACCTGAACTTTTATTTCCATGAAGAAAACATTATGGAAATTAAAATTCAAGCAAAGAAGCAAAACCCAATAAAGGACATTCCTGTACCTAAAATCAGATATCATAACATCATGTGCTTATCTTCTTTAAAATCTATTTATGTAATAATAACCTACTAAATTTATTACTTGAAAGTTCTTGAAAAAAAGAATAATGATGTTGTGACATTATTGTTTCCTGGACTTCATAACTTGAAGATAATTTATGACTTATATTGTAATGCTGTTGAAATTTTCATAGCTGAGAATGTAAGTGGGGCTATAATATAAGTGTGTTATTTTGCTAAGTGATCATATTATCATATGCCTTTCTTAGTTATTGTGTTTATATCTAATATATATGTTTCTATTAAACTTACTCATAAAAACTTATTTATATAATACACTACAGACAATTGAGACATGCAAAATTTTTTATTATGCTGAGACTAGTAGACTAGGTGATCCAACTTAAATACAATAGTTAAGGAAATCCCCTCACAATTAAGGTTAAGGAAAAGTCTGGGCATATGAGGCAGAAAAAGTTAAGACACAGTGACTAAGGAGAGCTGTGAAATGCTATATTTACAATACTATGTTGCACATGAAGTGAAGTTCTGATTAGTAAACACAAGATTTAAAAGTGAAAATCCTAGCATATACTCAGGAGATCTTCTCTGGGACTTCCAGCATACTATAAGCTATAGACAGTAAGGCATACCTATGGAAGGAAAATTCTCTCTGTTTTGAGTACTTTGTTTAAGGTAGAATCCTCCTCTCTCATAAATGGCCCTAAACCTATGCACCCTTTGGCATCACTCATTGAACATAAGAAGTTCACAAAAACCGAAGCCAAGAAGTTTAGAAAAGGGTGATATGAAATGTGGCAAAAGTTTTATAAGGAAACTAGGAATAGGTTATACAGTAGTGCCACATTTATTATGTTTGACATAATAAAAAAAAAAACAAGTTTAAAATTTTATCTAGGCTATTATTCCTCTGTCATCAATATTTTCAAGGTGATTATTTTTAGTATTAAATTTAAGGTTCCAGGGGCCTTTTATGACAGTTTGTGCTAAAATGGTGAAGTGTCATAGGAATTCTTAAGGTCAGAGACTCTAGATGATCACTTGTGTGAAAGGAGAGATACTGCTACTTGAATGTTCATAGAAGCTGAAAAAAGTGTTAAAAGGGAGCAAAAAGAATGTTGACTAAAGAATAATTTTTTAAACTTCGTACTATTTTGGATGATATTTGAAAAGAAATTGTAAGGTTAAAAACTACAGTGTGGACTGTAACTAGCAATTTCTAGTCCTTGAATATTCTATAAGCTTATTGTGATGTTCTCTTGGATAAGATATGTGTTGTTCCAGGAAAGTTCCATGGATGTAGTCGTAATTTACAATTTACAAAGAGCTGGGAAATCTTTTCTTATTTCATGATTTAAAGGACCCTCTTCCTTAAAGGAACTCATTGGTTTCCTTAAAACCACTGTGACAGGAATAACTATTAGTAAAATTACAGACATGATGTTAAGCCTTTGGAGATAGTAACACTTTAAGAGAATTTGTTGGTCAATGTGTGAATGTATTAGACATTATAAGAAAGACTTAAATGTTTAGTTGTGTTACTTTGCAGAATAGATTAAGTAAAGTTAAGAATAGAGACGTGGTCCTTTAAAATACTTCCATATCCTCTTGAGATTTGTTCCTTGGGTCAATTCAACATACATATATATTATCTAGAGATTGGGATCCTTCAACAAAAACTATGTACAGGTATCATCTAAGTGCAGTTTGGTGAAACAATCAGTATTTTGGTGTTGCTCTCAAGGATATGGTTGAAAGGTTACGTACAGGGGCAGAAATAACTCGCTAAAGCCTGTCCATCATGGGAGAAACAATACAAATCTGAGTATCTGGAGTATGCTGCTCAAACCTCAGGATGTTTAAAAGCTTAGAGAAGAAGTGTATATTCCAAAAACTCCCTGGAAGCTTTGTATGTTTCTCCGTCCCAGGCAGCTGGCATGGTTGCAGAGTCTTCATTGCAACAATTCTTCACTGAGAGGCTTCCTTCTCCTAAGTTTTATTTCTGTTGTTGTTTTTAATTTTTGATTTTGTCTGAGTGAGAAGTTTTAATCTCAAATTAAACTGTTATACAATAATACACCCCTTCTTTTGTCTCTCACATTTCTTCATCCTCCTCTCCTTCAATGTTCTCTGAGCCATGTAGGGAGTAAGTTTAGGCATCTACGAATGATTAAGAAATAGGCTACCATAACCTAGTAACAGACACCTATTTCAGGTCTTCACCACTGGCTATGGTTATGAATTGAGGCTGAAAATAACTAACACTGAAGTAAAGTTGTAAACAGTTTCACAGGCATTTCACCTCAACTTAGAAAAAAAAAAAAAGAAGTAGCTTTCATAGCCACAGGATTTTGCTCTGTCTTAGAGCAACAGGCTTAAAATCCCTTTTGGTGGATGGGCCTTGAATTCCATTGGAAGAGTGTTGTTCTCATTCATGATAATTGGCCAACTATTGCACAAGCAGACATAAACTGTCTTTTATATTTGCAGCTTAGCATGTAGGCTTAGTCAAGCAAGAATGTTGGAGACAGTTCACCAGCAGCCTTCATGACTCTCCCCTATCTAATGTTAAAGCCAGCCAGCCTGATAGTTTTCTGTCTACTCACAGCTAAATTACTTCAGGTCTTACAGTCAAAGTATGTAACTGCATGGTCTTTAGGCATATGGTTTGCTGGGGAAAGCCCAGGTGGGGGTTGGGGTTCCTTTCTTTTTAGCTCTCCTTGAGGCCAGGGAGAGGGAAGAGCATCAGTGGAGGTTAAGACTTTTGTCTTAGGAGATATTTAGGGTTCCTGAATAGTAATTAAAGATTCACTTATTTATGTATAAGTTCCTTTGCTACTGTAGCTGAACTGCCTTCCGTGTTCCTCTGAGGCCAGAACTAATGTCTCTAAATGTCTCTGGCATTTAGCACCTCATCCCAAAACAGCAAGAGTTTAAGGAGATTAATTACTAGAGCCTTTTCCTTTTTGTCCAGATGCTTCTTGCTCGTCAGGGTAGGGGGAAGTTTGGAGCAATACATTTCTATTGAGCCAGGATAAGAGAAAAAACCTTGCAGAAGGAAAATATTTTACATAAGCAAATATGCATAAATTCACATAAACATATACAGATTAACACATACATTTCTATACATTTGCATTCATACCAGTTTGACCCAGCTTGCATACATTCTCACAAAGTTCACACACACACACACACACACACACACACACACACACACACACACACTCACACACATCCAGTTCATAAGTACGCATGCTTTTGGAACAAAAGACCAAGCACCAATGCAGAAAGAACTCACTCTTTCTAGATAAAAAGTGAGCACCAATCTTTATTGCATAGAGAAAGAAAAGGCTTCTACCTTTTTAATGCTAAATGAATTACACCCAAGTTTGTAATAAGAAAGCTTTGCTCCTTTTAATAAGACTACGTCTGCATTGTTATTAAGAAAGGACCTGTTCTGTCAAATGTTAAGAAGCACTCTGCCTACTCCTTCTGCTCTCTGTGCAGCTTATTCTTTTTTCCTTTCCCCCTCTAATTCAGCATATTGCTGTCATAAATTTTTGTTACCTTATAGTTTCTATGTGATTGTACTCTGCATTCTCCTTTTAATCTTGCTTTCTCCTCCCGCTCTGATGTCACAATAATGTTCTTACTCTCAATGTTTTTATTTCCAAAGCTATATTTTTACTTCTAAGCTCTTTCTGTGATAAAAATTTCTCTCGTGTCATGACTAAAAACCTTATCCTCAGTTCTGTTTGGAATGTTCTGTTTAGATCTACCTCTAAACTGTTCTTTATAGAAACTTTTCCTCAGCTCAGTTCTGACTCTTCTCCTTGTCCTCACCACTTGTACATCGTTCATAATACAGGATCAAATGGTAAAAGGTTCCTCACAAATTTACACAGAAATTCAAATAATAAATTTAAATAGAAGCTTCCAACAGAGCCGGGCAGTGGTGGCGCACGCCTTTAATCCCAGCACTTGGGAGGCAGAGGCAGGCGGATCTCTGAGTTCAAGGCCAGCCTGGTCTACAGAGTGAGTTCCAGGACAGCCAGGGCTAAACAGAGAAACCCTGTCTCAAAAAAAAATATATATATATATAAAAAAAAAAAAAAAAAAAGAAGCTTCCAACAGGAAATGCTTGCATGCATATTTATTAGGGATATTTATGCGGCTAAACATTCATCACCTATAACAGTGACTCTTCTCCTCATCCTCAGCACTTACACATCTTTCCGAATACATGATCACATGGTAAAAAGTTCATTACAAGTTTACACAAAAATTTAAATCATAAATTGAAACAGAGGTTTCCAACAAAAAAAATGTTTACATGGATATCCATTAGGAGAGAGAATTTATCTGGTTACGCATTCATCACCTGTCACAGTTCCATGTACCGTTCCTGCTGACTCCATTGAGGGGTCTCAATGAACTCTCGAGACAGCAGCTCGGCTCGGCTCACCAGGTGTCTGGAGCCAGCTCAAGGGATTAAGCCAGAACCGCGAGCCCAGAATTCAAAATGGACTAAAACTTTAATCCGCTTTCTGCCTGGAGTCCTCGCTTGCAGGGGCTTATCTACATGACTGATATGTACTGATATGCTTGATTCCTGTTCTCACTTATATGCTAAAAGACATAAGACTGTTTTGCCTCAGGTATAAATATCCCGTTTCACTAAGTAAAGATTACACCTTGATAAGCATTTTACTTGGTGTGGCTCCTTGTCTCTCCTAACCCGCTTATTTCCACAGAAACTCGACTTCCCCAGTTCGTGAATCACCCACGGTATGAAGTGAAACTGCGGGTTGGTTTCCTTCAGTTCCACAGGTTCATGGAGTGTTAAAAAGCATAACGAAGTTATTAGTTCTCTACTAGCAAATATAATAAGTCCTTGGTTTCCTTTTTATGACCTTCGGTTAATGATTTTAAAACCTCTTGGAATGTGCTCTGAGTAGTAGAAACTCTGGTTATGGTCTAGAAGCAATTAACTGCTGACACATGGGACAATAACAGAGTTATCATTGCAATTTTGACTACCAAAAAAGGACCCAATACCAGTCCCACTATAAAAGAGAATAATAAGTACTGATATAATTTTAGGAATTCTTATAGGATCTTCATAAAAAAATTGAGAAGTCACCTATTTGTGTATATATTTGTGTATATAAGATAGTATATCTTTGTAGATCTGCAGATATCTGCTCAAAGGGTGGGATAATACTAGTGACTGTCATATATGTTCAATAATAAAGGAAAAGAATATTAATAGGAGGAATATTTCCCAAAATGATTTTTTACTTGTACTGGCCTGTGGGAGGAAATCTGTTTTGCACTATTATAATCCCAGGCAGATCATCACAGAAAGATCACCTGCTGATTAATAGTTTGTCCTAAGACTGCTCCTGACAATGGTTTTAAAATCTAGTTCTGGCATAAAAGGGAGAGTAGTAGGAATAGGTTTTATAGTCTATATTCTTTCCTGGTCTCACCTTGTGAACAAGTTATAGGAAGGTAACAAACTAGTAGCACTAACAGGTTTACTCTATAAAGTTATGGCCTTGAGAATTGTCCTATTTCATCACTTAGTATAACTAGTGGACTTTTTAAAATTATTTTATTATTTCTTGTTATCAACTTACCAATAATGTCACAAGATATTTAGAAATATGGTTGTATTTGTTTGTATTTCCGATGTTTTCCCAAATCTATAAATCAGTCTGATTTTAGCAATATTCCATTTATACAATAAAGCTTGTTTT
Source organism: Mastomys coucha (assembly GCF_008632895.1). Classification (NCBI taxonomy): domain Eukaryota; kingdom Metazoa; phylum Chordata; class Mammalia; order Rodentia; family Muridae; genus Mastomys; species Mastomys coucha. The sequence continues at coordinate 75,997,023 of NW_022196904.1, forward strand.
TTCTTTCCCCAGTGGGGCCTGCAATTATTCCTCCTATTCTTTCCTAAGAGTTCCCAAGGTCCATTCACTGTCTGGCTCTCAGTTCTGCATGTATCTGTGTCAGCTTCTGGGTGGAGACTCTAGGAATGTAGGCTCCTATATGCAAGCATAACAGAATATCAGTAGTAGTGTCCAAGGGATGGGTCTCAATTTGGGACAATTATTGGTTGGCTAGTCTCTGTCTATCCCCAATTCCTGCATGTCTTTTAGACAGGATAAATTTGAGATTGAAAACTTTCTGAGTGAATGGTTAAATGTGTCATTCCACTGAGATTCTTGTCTGGCTATAGAAGGTAGCCAGCTCCTTCATCTTCCATACCAGCAAAGTTGTGAACCATACTTAATTTCAACTCCATTGATTTTTGGGGACCTTTATGTTTTTTATTGAATGTTTTCTTTATTTACAATATCTCATTTCCCAGGTTCCCTTCCAAAAAAATAAAATAAAAAACTAAAACTAAAACAAACTCCTGTTCCCTGAACCCTCCCCCTGCTCACCACCCCACCCCCTCCTGCTTACTGTCCCTGGCATTCCTCTACACTGGGGCATAGAACTTTCACAGGGCCAAGGGCCTCTCCTCCCATTGGTGACCAGCTTGGCCATCCTTTGCTATATACATGCTGCTGGAGCCATGAGTCCCACCATGTATACTCTTTGGTTGGAGTTTTAGTCCCTGGGAGCTCTGAGAGTACTAGTTAGTTCATATTGTTGTTTGTCCTAAGTGGCTGCAAACTCTTTAGCTCCTTGGGTCCTTTCTCTAGCTCCTTTGTTGGAGACCCTTTACTCAGTCCAATGGATGGCTGTGAGCCTCTACTTCTGTATTAGTCGGGCACTGTCAGAACCTCTCAGGAGACAGCTATATCAGGCTCCTATCATCCATCACTTGCTGACATCCACAATAGTGTCTAGATTTGATGATCGAATACGGGAAAGATTCTCAGGTGGAGCTATCTCTGAGTTGTCCTTCCTTTAGTCTCTGTTTCTTATCCCAGGTCTGACATGTCCTAGAGATTTCCCCTACATTCCCATCCCTGTCAGTTTAATGTTACTATTCATTCTCATTGTCATCTGACCATCTCCTGTCTCTACCTGTCTGATCTGTCTGATTCTGTCTGATCCTGAATGCCTTCACAACCTACATATTCCCTCTCCCACCCAATTCTCTCTCCCCACTTTTCTCTTATGATTATTTTATTCCCCACTCTAGGTAATATTCAAGTATCCTATCTTGTGCCTTCCTTTTTGTTTAGTGTCTTTGAATCTGTGGGATGTAGCATTGTTATCCTGTGTTTTATGGCTAATACCAGTTATAAGTGAGTACATACCATGCATGTCTTTCGGACTGAGTTACCTCACTCAGGTTGATATTCTTAATTCCCATCCATTTGACAGCAAAATTCATGATGTCTTTATTTTAATAGCTGAATACTGTTCCAGTGTGTAGATGTATCACAGTTCTTTACACATTCTTCAGTTGAGGACTATCTAGATTGCTTCCTGGTTTCTGCTATTATGAATAAAGCTTCTATGAACATAATTGAGCAACTGTATTTGTGGTATGGTGGAGCATCTTTTTGTTACATGCCCAGGAGTAATATAGCCAGGTCTTGAGGTAGAGCTATTCCCAGTTTTCTGTGAATCCACCAAATTGATTTCCCAAGTGGTTGTACAAGTTTGCACTCCCACCAGCAATGGAGGAATGTTTGCCTTGTTGTACACCCTCACTACTATATACTAGCTCTTGAGGTTTTGATCTTAGCCATACTTACTGGCTAAGAACCTCTAATCTGTTTTAATTTCCATTTTCCTGGTGTGTCAGGACATTCAACATTTTTTAAAGTGCTTCATGTCCATTGGAGACTCCTCTGTGTATAATTCTCTGTTTAGTTCTGAACCTCAATTTTAAAAATTTTAAGTT
>NW_022196904.1:75998990-76001969 GCF_008632895.1 Mastomys coucha
TTTTCTTTGGAAATTTTGGATAGAAACCCCTGTCAGATATAAGGTTCTTGAAGATCCTTCCCAATCTATAGGCTACAATTTTGACCTATTGGCAATTGCCTTACAGAAACTTTTGAGTTTCAGGAAGTCTCATTTATCAATTTTTGATTTTGGAGCCTGAGCCTTAGGTGTTATAATCAGGGAATTGTCTCCTGTCCCAATAGGTTCCAAGCAATTTCCCAATTTCTTTTCTGTGAGATTTGGTGTATTCAGTTTTATGTTGAGGTCCTTGTTCCACTTGGATTTGAGTTTTATGCAGGAAGATATGTATGGATCTACTCTCATTCTTCTACATGTAGACATCCAGTTACACCAGCAACATTTGAAGATGCTTTCTTTTTCCATTGTGTGGCTGCTTTATCAAAAATCAAGTGCTGTTGGTGAGTGAATTTAGTTTTGGGATTTCCATTTGAGTCCATTGATCAAAATGTCTGTTTCTGTGCTAATAGCATACAGTTTTTAATACTATTGCTCTGTAGTGCAGTCTGAGGTCAGGGATGGTGATTTTCTCCTAAGGTCTTTTATTGTTCAGGATTATTTGATCTATCCTGGTTTTTTGTTTGCTTATTTGTTTTTTCATATGAGAATTATTCTTTCAGTGTCTATGAAAATTGTATTAGAATTTTGATGGGGATTGCATTGAATCTGTAGATTGTGTTTGGTAAGATGGCCATTTTTCACTATGTTAGTCCTACCTATCTGAGAGTACAGGTGATGTTTCCATCTTCTTATATCTTCTTCAATTTTTTTGATGTCTGTAAGATCTTATAACACAGATCTTTCACTTGCTTTACTAGGGTTACAGTAAGATCTTTTTTATTATTAGTGGCTATTGTAAACTTTATTCTTTCTGTAATTTCTTTCTCTGCATATTTACCATTTGTACAAAGAAGGACCCCTTACTTTTTTAGGTTAATTTTCTATCTAGCCACCAGAGAATAGAAGTTCTCTGGTAGAACTTATGTATAATAATGTATCATCCACAAAAAGAGATACTTTGACTTCTTCCTTTCCAAATTGTATTTACTTGATCTCCTTTAGTTGTCTTTTTGCACTGGCTAGAATATTATATACTATATTGTATAGATAGGAAGATCATGGTCAGGTATATCTTTTCCCTAATTTTAGTGGAATTGCTTTAAATTGCTCTACATTTAATTTGATGTTGGCTACTTGCTTTCTATGTATTGCTTTTATTATGTTTAAGTATATGCCTTGTTTCCCTGTTCTCTCTAAATCTTTTAATATGTCAGTATCTTTTCAACACGTGGCTCTTTTTATTTTAGTTTGTTTATATGTTGTGTGTTAAGTTGAAAGATTTTCCTATATTTAATCATCCCTGCAGCCCTGTGATATAGTCTGCTTGACCACGCTGGATGATATTTTTAATATATTCCTGGATTTGGTTTGCCAGTATTCATTTTTGCATCAATGTTCAAAAGAGAAACATGTTTGGCAGTGTTCCTTCTATTTCTATTCTGTGGAATAAATCTTATCCACAGAATAGAATATTCTGGAAATATATGTCAGGGAAATCATATATTTCATTAAGCTTTTCTAATTTTATGGAATACAGGCTTTTAAAGCAAGTACTTATGATTCTATGAATTTCCACACTGTCTGTTATGGCTCCCATTTCATTTATTTTTTTATTTTGAATTTTTTTATTTTTAAATTATTTTTCAAAATAATTTATTTTTACACTCCATATTCCATTGCCTGCATTATCCTGATCCATTCTCCAACTGATTTACATCCCATACCTCCTTTCCAACTCCCCTGTCTCCACTTGGATGCCCCCAACCCCACTCCACCTTACCTCTAAACTCTCAGGGGCCTCCAGACTCTTGAGGGTTAGGTTCATTATCCCTGAATGAACACAGACCTGGAAGTCCTTTACTGTATGTATGTTGGGTGACTCATATCAGCTAGTATATACTCTCTGGTTGGTGGCCCAGTGTTTGAGAGATCTCTGGGGTCCATATTAATTGAGACTGCTGGTACTCCTAGAGGACTGCCCTTCTGCTCAGCTTCTTTCAGCCTTCCTTAATTTAACAACAGAGGTCAGCTGCTTCTGTTCATTGGTTGGATGCAAATATCTGCATCTGACCCTATCAACTGCTGGTTGGGTCTCTCTCTCTCTCTCTCTCTCTCTCTCTCTCTCTCTCTCTTGGTTTTTGAAGACAGGGTTTCTCTGTATAGCCCTGGCTGTTCTGGAACTCACTCTGTAGACCAGGCTGTCCTCGAACTCAGAGATCTGCCTGCCTCTGCCTCCAAGTGCTGGGATTAAAGGTGTGCACCACCACTGCCCTGCTGGGTCTCTTTTTTTGAGTACTCCATAACCTCAGTAATAGTGTTAGGCATTGGGACCTCCCCGTTAGTCAGATCCTACTTTGGGCCTGTCACTGGACCTCCTTTTCCTCAGGCTCCTCTCCATTTCCACCCCTGTAATTCTTTCAGAAAGGAACAATTATGGGTCAGAGATGTGACTGAGGGATGGCAACCCCATCCCTCACTTGATGTCCTGTCTTCATGCTGGAGGTAGGTTCTATAAGTTCCCTCTCCCTCCTGTCAGGTATTTCCTCTAAAGTCCCTTCTTTGAGTCCTGACAGTCTCTTACCTTGCAGGTCTCTGGTGCATTCTGGAAGGCCCCTCTACCTCTTGTTTCCTGAGGTTGCCTGTTTCCATTCTTTCTGCTGACCCTGAGGGCCTCAGTCCTTTTCCCTCACCCAATACCAGATCAGGTTCCTCTTTACTCCTCCAGTGTCCACCCCCCATCCACTTTCCCTCCCAGGTACCTGCCTCCCTCCCCACTTGTGATTGCTTTCTTCTCTCTCTCAAGTGGAACTGAGGCACCCTCACTTGAGCACTTCAATTTCTTGAACGTTTTGAGTTCTGTGGACTGTATCTTGGGTATTCTGTACTTTTTTTTTTTTTTTT
>NW_022196904.1:76002507-76015088 GCF_008632895.1 Mastomys coucha
TGTCTAGATTTGATGATTGAATATGGGAAAGATTCCCAGGTAGAGCAGTCTCTGAATTGTCCTTCCTTCAGTCTCTGCTACATAGTTAGCCTCTACAACTCCTTCCAAGAGTATTTTGTTCCCCCATTTTAAGAAGGAACTAAGTATCCTCGTTTTGGTCTTCCTTCTTGAGTTTCTTAAGGCTTGTGGTTTGTAGTTTGTGTATTCGTATCTTCTAGGCTAATATGCACTTATCAGAGAATGCATACCATGTGTGTTCTTTTGGGTCACCTCACTCAGGATAATATTCGCCAGGTCTATCCATTTCCCCAAGAATTTTATAACTTCATTGTTTTTAATAGGCGAGTAGTACTCCATTGTGTAGATGTACCACATTTTCTGTATCCATTCCTCTGTTGAGGGACATCTGGGTTGTTTCCAGTTTCTGGCTATTATAAATAAGTCTGCTATGAACGTGGTGGAGCATGTGTCCTTATTACATGTTGGAACATCTTCAGGGTATATGCCCAGGAGTGCTATAGCTGGGTCCTCTGGTAGTACTATGTCCAATTTCAGGAGGAAGCACCAAACTGATTTTCAGAGTGGTTGTACCAGCTTGCAATTCCACCAGCAATGAAGGAGTGTTCCTCTTTCTCCACAACCTTGCCAGCATCTGCTGTCATCTGAGTTTTTATCCTTGCCATTCTGACTGGTGTGAGGTGGAATCTCAGGGTTGTTTTGATTTGCATTTCCCTGATGAGTAAGGATGTTGAACACTTCTTTAGGTACATCTCAGCCATTAGGTATTCCTCTGATGAGAATTCTTTATTTAGCTCTGTACCCCATTTTTAAAATAGGATTATTTGTTTCTCTGGAGTCTAACTTCTTGAGTTCTTTGTATATATTGGATATTAGCACTCTATCAGTTATAAGATTGGTAAATATCTTGTCCCAGTTTGTTGGTAACTGTTTTGTCCTATTGACAGGGTCTTTTGCCTTACAGAAGCTTTGCAATTTTATGAAGTCCCATTTGTCGATTCTTGATCTTAGAGCATATGCTATTGGTGTCCTGTTCAGGAAATTGTCCCCTGTTCCTATGTGCTCGAGGCTCTTCCCCACTATCTTTTCTATTAGTTTCAGTGTATCTGGTTTTATGTGGAGGTCTTTGAGCCACTTGGACTGGAGCTTTGTTTGAGGAGATAAGAATGGACCAATTATTCTTCTTCTACATGCTGAACTGCTAGTTGAGCCAGCACCATTTGTTGAAAATGCTGTCTTTTTTCCTGTGGATGGTTGTAGCTCCTTTGTAAAAGATCAAGTGGCCATAGGTGTGTGGGTTCATTTCTGGGTCTTCAATTCTATTCCATTGATCTACCTGCCTGTTACTGTACCAATACCATGCAGTTTTTATCACAATTGCTCTGTAGTACAGCTTAAGGTCTGGGATGGTGATTCCCCCAGAGGTTCCTTTATTGTTGAAAATAGTTCTGACTATCCTGGATTTTTTGTTATTCCAAATGAATCTGCAAATTGCTCTTTCTAAGTCTGTGAAGAATTGAGTTGGAATTTTGATGGGGATTGCATTGAATCTGTAGATTGCTTTCAGTAAGAGGGCAATTTTTACTATATTAATCCTGCTAATTCACCAGTATGGGAGATCTTTCCATCTTCTGAGATCTTATTCAATTTCTTTCTTCAGAGACTTGAAATTTTTGTCAAACAGATCTTTTACTTGCTTAATTAGAGTCACACCAAGGTATTTTATATTATTTATAAAAACTGTGAAGGGTGTTGTTTCCCTAATTTCTTTCTCAGCCTATTTTTCCTTTGTGTAGAGGAAGGCCTCTGATTTGCTTGAGTTAATTTTGTATCCAGCTACTTTGCTGAAGTTGTTTATCAGGTTTAGGAGCTGTCTGGTGGAATTTTGGGGGTCACTTAAGTATACTATCATATCATCAGCAAATAGTGATAATTTGACTTCTTCCTTCCCAACTTGTATCCCTTTGATCTCCTTTTGTTGTCTAATTGCTCTGGCTAGGACTTCAAGTACAATATTGATTAGGTAGGGAGAGAGTGGGCAGTCTTGTCTACTCCCTGATTTTAGTGGGATAGCTTTAGGTTTCTCTCCATTTAGTTTGATATTGGCTACTGGTTTGCTGTATATTGCTTATGGATGGGCCTTGTATTGTTGATCTTTCCAAGCCTTTTATCATGAAGGGATGTTGGATATTGTCAAATGTTTTCTTAGCATCTAATTAGATGATCATATGTTTTTTTTTTCTTTGAGTTTGTTTATGTAGTGAATTACATGATGGATTTCCAAGTATTGAACCAGCCTTGAATCCCTGGGATGAAGCCTACTTGATCATGATGAATGCTCATTTTGATGTGTTCTTGGATTCGATTTGTAAGAATTTATTGAGTATTTTTGCATCAATATTCATAAGGGAAATTGGACTGAAGTTTTCTTTTTTTGTTAGGTCTTTGTGTGGTTTAGGTATAAGAGTAATTGTGGCTTCGTAGAATGAATTGGGTAGAGTACCTTCTGTTTCTATTTTGTGGAATAGTTTGAGGAGTATTGGTATTAGGTCTTCTTTGAAGGTCTGGTAAAACTCTGCATTAAACCCATCTGGTCCTGGGCTTTTATTTGGTTGGGAGACTATTAATGACTGTTTCTATTTCATGAGCAGATATGGGACTGTTTAGATCATTGATCTGATCTTGATTTAACTTTGGTACCTGGTATCTGTCTAGAAAATAGTTCATTTCATCCAGGTTTTCCAGTTTTATTGAGTATAGGCTTTTGTAGTAGGCTCTCATGATTTTTTGGATTTCCTCAGTGTTTGTTGTTATGTCTCCCTTTTCATTTTGGATCTTGTTAATTAGGATAATGTCTCTGTGCCCTCTAGTTAGTCTGGCTAAGGGTTTATCTATTTTGTTGATTTTCTCAAAGAACCAGCTCCTGGTTTGGTTGATTCTTTGTATAGTTCTTTTTGTTTCTGTTTGGTTGATTTCAGCCCTGAGTTTGATTATTTCCTGCCTTCTACTCCTCTTGGGCGAATTTGCTTCTTTTTGTTCTAGAGCTTTCAGATGTGCTGTCAAATAGCTGGAGAGTATGCTCTCTCCAGTTTCTTTTTGGAGGCACTTAAAGCATTACACTTTTGTTTGTTTGTTTGTTTGTTTTTCAAGACAGGGTTTCCCTGTATAACCCTGGCTGTCCTAGAGCACACTTTGTAGACCAGGCTGGCCTCGAACTCAGAAATCCTCCTGCCTCTGCCTACCAAGTGTTACAGATGTTTGAGTTTTGTTGTATTACAAAACTTTTCTTAGGCAAATTCAACATAAATATATATCATCTGCAGATAGGGAACCCTCAGTAAAATGAAGTACACAAGCCACCTGAATCCAGTTGGGTGATAGTCAATATTTTGGGGTCACCTACCAGAAAATGGTTGAGAGGTTACTTATAGGGGCAGAAAGATCTCAGTAAAGTCTACCTGAGCATGGGTCAAATAACACAAAGCTGGTATAGTGCACAAATTTCAGGATCCTCAAAACTTTGGAGACAAAATCCAAAAGTCCATTCCAGAAATCCAAAAGTCCATTCCCAAAGTCCTCTAGTCTAAAGATCTTCTTGGCAGCTTTGTATGTTTCCAGTTTTTCCTGGCAGCTGGTATGGTTCCACAGTCTTTTTGTCAACTGTTCTTCACTGACAGGCTTCATTGCATCTAAGGATTTTTGCTTTGCTTTATTTGTTTTGTTTTGTTTTGTCTGAGTGTAACACTCAATTTTTATTGCATCCTTTGCCAGACATGGGCCTAGCCAGTCTGTTGAGTTTCAGGGAGTTCTTAAAGATATCTTGTTTTGTTTACCTTTCAACTTTAGTAGCTTCCAGCATGGTGGAAAGTTCTATTCTGAAATTAAACTGTTATACAATACTCTACCCTTTCCTCCTCCTTTTCTCAGATCCTTTCTTATTCCTCTTCTCTAATTTTCCCTGAGCCATGGACAGAGTGATTTTAGATGTCTATGAATAGTTACAAAATAGGCTACCTTGTCATAGTGACAAACATCGGATTTCAGGATCTTCACCAGGGCTTATAAATTAAAGCTGAAAATGACAAACACTGAAGTACAGGTGTAAGCAGTTTCACAGGCATATATCAACCCAGAAAAACCACAGAAGTCGCTTTCATAGCCACAGGATTTTGCTCTATCTTAGAGCAACAGGCTTAAAATTCCTTTTGGTGGATAGGCCTTGAATTTTATTGGAAAAGTGTTGTTTTCACTCCTGATAATTGGCCAACTATTGTACAAGCAGACATAAACTGCCTTTTATATTTGCAGTTTAGCATGTAGGCTTAATAAAGCAAGAATATTGGAGTCAGTTCACAAGCAGCCTTCATGATCCTCTTCTACCTAATCTTAAAGCCAGCTAGCATGATAGTTTTCAGTTTAGTCACAGCTTAATTTTTTTCATGTCCTATAGTCCAAGTATGCATTTGAAGTATCCTTAGCTATAAGGTTTACCATATAGTATTGACATAAAATGAAGCACAGTAGTAATAATAGCCTTCATAATTTGTGTTGTTTCAGGAGCTCCCCTGGTTAACAACTTATAGGAAGGTTAGCAAACTCCTAGCACTACCATTTTTATTCTATAACCTTATGAACACAGGAACTGTCATTTTTCAAACATATAGCATACCTTTTGAATTTTTAAAAATTTATTATTTTATTTTATTTTTTATTAAATAAGCACCTATTTATTACAAGATATTTGGAGATATGATTGTATTTGTCTGTCCAATCCTTTCCTAAATCCATAAATCTTGTCATTAACATTATGCCATTTATACAATAAGGTCATTTTGCAAATTATAAGGTGAACAAGCAATAAACTCCCAACCTCCTATCACATAAAAAATACTAGAGTAACAAAACGACCTTACCATGACTCTGTGCAAGTCTGTTGCAGTCTGTTTTTAGCAAAGGTCAGGTCATCCCAGAAATTTACAACTAAGATACTAAAGTTGAATAGCATGGAAGAATTCTGTCCATGTGTATTAATTGCTTCTTCAAAAGATCAAGTTTTGTTATAAAGCATTGATAGTGCTAAATTAAATAGTTCACTGTGATCCTCAGTCTTTCTCCCTGAGACATTTCATTTGCATATCTTTGATTTCTCCCATAGAGTCTTCATGCATTTCTCCACCATTGATAAACTCAGTGTGCCTGACTTAATCAGCGCACATCTACTGAGCACCAATCATGATTGGAGCCATGCTGCACTGTAAAGTACCTGCTCAACCCTAGATTTTAATGGCACTGGGATAGCACTGTGGATGTAGTTATTGTCTCCTCATTCACCACAAAGTGGGCTGAATAAAGTATTTCCACACCTAGGACAAATTTTGTTGGACAGGAATATAACCTGTTTATACTGGGGTGATAGTTAGCTAACTCCTCCGGGAAAGGCTTGATCATTTTTACCTGCATTGAGCTAGTTTGTTACTGTTGTTTTGTTTTGTTTTGTTTTGTTTTGTTTTTCACTCACAGATATTAGCACACAGTTGGGCTTTCTATCAATGTTTTCCTTAGGAACACCAGCTTCACTGAAATATTCCCACAAGTTTCTTTTCTTTTTATCCACATTAGTCTTTGAAACACCCACACAGACCCCTTCCTCTGTTTTATATGCTTACTATCTCCTCTAGGCTCCTTTTTCACTTTAAAAACTCCCCTTGCTTGTCTAAGTCAATGAGATCAACCAAAGCCTTTCCTACTTTAAAAAGTTCTTGCTGACAATAGGACTAAACAAAGCCATTAAAATTCCATACCAGTCTCAAGGTTCCTGATGGATCAACCTTTTCTTGAACTCCTCTGTGAAGTGACTTCATCTGACCAGTAAACAGGTTCAATCACAGAATTCATGATTCCTAGTTCCCTTAGTGGCATCTGTGCCTCTTATATGTTCCTCCAGATATTGGTATATGTGAGAGCTCTGATGTAGATAAGCAAATATCTCCTATAGCATTGATAAGCCAGTACATGATACTCTTGCAAATTATGCAGCCTTTGTCTCAATGAAAGGTGAAAAGTTATTACACACTTTCTGCCTCCACAATAGTAAGACTGATCACATCTACTCTCATATTCAACACCCTGGCAAGTCATGTTCTTTTATTGCTGTATAAAAGTCTTCTTTTATGCAGGGAACATACCTCAACATACTAAATGCAGATTAATATTGTTATCTTTTTAATATTTAATGCTTAGACCTTCAGCTTGTACTGCCTCCCAGCTCCACTAACCTGACTAATTCTAGTGTACTGTCTTCCATGAGGCCACTTCTCTGTACCACTCTGAATATTCAAGCCACCTCTTGAGTATGCTGTCAAAATTTCTCACCTGCACTTTCATTTCCCAGAGTCCCTATCTCTGCCTGGAAGTTCCACTTCCCATTTCCTGCCAGAAATTTGCAGTCAGATCTTTATCAAAGCTAATAAACAAGTAAGGAAGGATGATTGTTGACAAAAAAAAAAATTGAGACCAGTGATGGGCTATAGAAGTAACTATACCAAAAGCTTGCACCTGCTCAACAATCAGTTCATCAATCAATACTTGAATATACAGAGACAATATATAAAATTTACCCCAATACTTAGAGTACTTCCTGCTGATTGGGGACATCCAGTTCCATGGGGCAAGTTTGATCTTCTCTATAAAGATACATAATTTCTTTGTATTCTTTCCACACAACAACTTGAAAAACCACAACTGCATGCAACAACAACTAACAAGCAACAAGAGCAGAAGTAGAAGTAGCGGAAGTCACAACCCTACTCAGGATTTTAGCATTTATATACCCTTTTAATAGTCCCCAGAATTCCAAATGTCAGACATTTACAGAAACTACCTACATCTGTCAAAATCACTCTCCTGACACAGCATGTGGCAAGTCATAAAAGTTGCTAGGTAAAATCATAAGCAGCCCCATTTCCTACACTTGAGAGTAAAACAAAAACATATCCTTATTCTATGTTTCTTTTTCTAAATCCTCACTACAAGAGATAATTTTCTATAAGAGTCCATCTGCTGAATTTAATTGACAATAATGCATTGGAGGGCCTTATATCCAAGTTTATTGTGTCAACACAAATTAGATTTGAAGGTTTTAAAGCAAACAAAATGTATATTTTGCTTGGTATATGAAGAAATCAGAAACATTAGAAGAGAAGGGCAAAAGCATGTACAATATAAGCACTATTAAGAACTAAAACAGAAAAAAATATTAATTTTTAAATACCAGTGAAGATTCTCATAGAATATGAACTACAAAGCTGTACTACATAGTGCTTACTGATTGACTTCAGTTGTTAGTGCCACAGTAGAGAGATAAGCTTTTCAAGATGCTAAGGGTTTATTTTCCAAATAAGCAGAGGGGTGCAAGCATTCTTGGAAAAGGCTGACATTCAGGCAATCATTCCTCTATGTAGTCACAAGGTGGAGGCAAAGATCTATGACTAAACACTTCTCTTTTTAATGAAATAGCCATGCTTGGTTTAATTCTTGCCTAAACATATAACTCACTCCCTTTGACTATGGCTAGCCATAATCAAAAGTAAGAACTCCCAGTTTCCCAGGAGTGTCTTAGGAACAAAGTTAGTGCAGCTACAAGTTGTCCCTTAGCATCAAGCACAGATTATCTGAAAAGACAATATTTCTGCAAAGAACAAAGAGTCTCCTAACAATTTTGCAGCGTCTACTGATTGATCCAAACAAAGCAAAGACCACTGAAACACTTTACTCAAAGCCAGACACAAGTGCTTTACTATTTATCTCACTCAAAGCCAGACATGAAGGCTTTGCTTTATACTTCACTACATCTTTTCCATTTCTGTTTTAAGCAGATTTGTTAGGAGGAACAATCGTGTTAGAGACTATGAAGTTGTATAGTACATATGGCCTTTTGTCTATCTAGTTATCCAACAGTTTTATGCAAATATGACATATCCAGTAAAATTATCATGACAAAGAGAATTATAAAAATAACAAGAGGAGGGAATTTATGAAAATGATTTATTGGGTTAAATGAAGCTACAGTATCTGCAAGATGCTCTGTAATATTCCTACCAATAACATTAGGCAATTTCTTTGAAAATATTTATGCAATTTCTTTCTCCAAATCATAAATCATTTGAAAAGACTTAGTATGACCCAACAAATGCATTTCGACACTTCATAATCATATTTGCTGTCATCAAATGTATTCTCAGTGAGTGTTACAGCTTGCCTCCATTCAGCTATATCAATATCTATTTCCCTATCTATTTTACTTTGTTTAGTCCAAAGTTCATAAGAATTTATATATTAGTCTTCAACAAATTCAGCAGCTTGAAGTACATCATAAAGAAGTTCTAGAAGTGGTAGTAGTATCCATTTCTGTGAGGATGTCTAGGACCACAGTGATTATCAGTCACATCATCCATCAAATTCTTCTTAATATCCTTTAAGTAATCTTCTGTACTACCATCATCACAGAGAGTCTTGCAGTGGTCTCAAAAAAATCACAGTTATCTACATTGTTGGTCTTGCTTTGAGAATACATAAACTTTCAAAACAGACATCTAAAGCCATACTAGCATTAATACCAGTATGAAATGTACAGCATGTGCCAGTGATGTTATAATTATTAGGTTGCTCTTGCACAGGTTGTTTTAATAACAGATAAAGGTAACAGCACACAAGCCATAAAAGATATTACTTTGATATAATTAAAGGACAAATTAAATTTGTCATTTATTAAGGCTTAATTTTCTTTTTTTCTTATTATTTTATTAATTTACAGTTCAAATTATATCCCTTTTCCTGGTTTCCCCTCCAAAAACTCCCAATTCATGCTCCACTCCTTTGCCTCTGTGAGGGTGCTCCTCCACCCACTCACCTATTCCTGCCTCCCTACTCTAGAATTCCCCTATGCTGGGCTATAAAGTCTCCATAGGATCAAGGGTCTCCCCTCCCATTGACACCAGATAAGGCCATCCTCTGCTACATTTGTAGGTGGAGGCATGGATCCCTTCATATATACTCTTTGGTTGGTGGTTTAGTCCCTGGGAACTCTGAGTAGTTAGTTGGTATTGTTCTTCTTATTGAGTTGCAATGTCCTTCAACTCCTTCAGTCCTTCCCATAGCTCTTCTTTTGAGGTCCCTGGCTCAGTTCGATGTATTTGCACCTGTATTAGTTAGGTGTTGGTAGAACCTCTCAGGATACAGACATACCAGCCTCCAGTCAGCAAGCACTTCTTGTCACAGCAATAGTATTGAGGTTTGGTTGCTGCAGATATGATGGATCACTGGGTAAGATGGTCTCTGGATTGCCTTTCCTTCAGTATCTGCTCCATTTTTTGTCCCTGCATTTCCTTTACTTAAGAATCACTCTATGTTAAATTTTCTGAGACAGGTGGGTGGCCTTATCACTCAACTGGGGCAATGCCTACAGACTGGAGGTAGTCCCTACAGGTTCTATCAACCCTTTGTTGGATATTTTGGCTAATGTCATCATTTTTGCGTCCTGGAAATCTCTCATTTCCCTGGCACCTGGGACTTTCTAATAGATCAATTCCAAGTAGATTAAGGACATCCACATAACACTGGATACACTGAATGTGATAGAAGAGAAAGTAGGAAAGAGCCTCAAACACATAACCACTAGGAAAAATTTCCTGAACAGAATTCCAATGTCTCAGGCACTAAGATCAACAATTGACAAAAGGAACCTCATAAATTGAAAAGACTTTATAAGGCAAAGGACATTGTCAATAGGACAAAATGGCAACTAACAGTTTGGGAAAAGATCTTTACCAATCATATATCCAATAGAGGGCTAATATCAAATATATACAAAGAACTCAAGAAGTTAGACTCCAGAGAACCAAATAACCCTATTAAAAATGGGGTACAGGGCTAAACAAAGAATTCTTAACTGAGGAATACCAAATGGCTGAAAAGCACCTAAAGAAATGTTCAGCATCCTTAGTCATCAGTGGAATGCAAATCAAAACGTCCCAGAGATTCCACATCATGACAATCAGAAAGGCTAAGAACAAAAATTCAGGTGACAGCAGGTGGCAAGAATGTGGAGAAGGAGAAACACTCCTCCATTGCTGCTGAGATTGCAAGCTGGTAAACCACTTTGGCGGTTCCTCAGAAACCTGGAGATAGTCTTACCTGAAGACCCAGCTACACCACTACTGGACATATAACCAAAAGACACTCCAATTTAGAACAAGGACACATGTTCCAGTATGTTTATAGCAGTCTTATTTATAATACTCAGAAGGTGGAGACATCCCAGATATCCTTCAACAGTATAATAGATTCAGAAAATGTGGTACATTTACACAATGGAGTACTACTCAGCTATTAAAAACAATGAGTTCAAGAAATTCACAGGCAAATAGATGGAAATAGAAAATATCATTGTGAGTGAGATAACCTAGACACAAAAGAACACATATGGTATGTACTCACTGATAAGTAGATATTGGTCCAAAAGCTCAGAATACCCACCATACAACTCACAAACCATATGAAGCTCAAGAAGAAGAAAGACCAAAGTGTGAATTCTTCAATACTAATAAGAAAGGGGAACAAAATAATCATGGAATATTGAGGGAGGGAAGAAAATGGGAGGGAGAGTGGAGGGGAGGGAAAATAGGGGGCAGGAACAGATATGGAAAGGGACAGGAGAGAAGGTCAGAGGGTCAGAAATCGAATACAAATATGTAGCAGTGGAAGATGGAGAACTGGGGCTAGCAACTAGAAGGTTTCATTTTAATTCTCTGTTTCAAGTGGGTTAAAAGTATTTGCCAATAAATAAGTCCCAAAAGAATTACCAAATTGTAATAGAGGGCCTGACATTTCAACTTTTTGACATTCAAAGAGTCTCTAGAAGCAAAAACAATTTCAAAGGGTTTTTTTTTCTTTTTTAAATTGGACCATTACCACTTCAAATCTAAGTCATAATATAATCCTCAAACAGAACCATATGGTCTCCAATCAATAACTTCTACCTAAGAGATATTAACAAGCACCTAAGTATTCCTACCTATATATTGCTAATAATGTATTCAATTAGGTTTACTTTTAGTATTCCATAATTTGCTTCCTTATGTGGGAGAACCAGCTATCTGCTTCAAAATCTTCCTTTTTTTTTCTTCTTAAAGCCATTTTATCCATGTCAGCCATGAAGACTTCCACAAGACAGCTCTTGTTCATGTCAAATTTTAATTAGTTTTGATGAAATCCATAGTTTTTCTTCTCCAATAGAAAAAAAGGCATTAATTTTGCATTCATTCCAGCATGTGATACTTCCAGAACTGTTCAATAAAAGGGTGAGCAAAATCTGTTGTTAGGAATTATAAAAATAGGCACAGAGACAGAAGGCATATAGACAAATTCACAAACCACATTCAAGAAGTCAGATACAGACTCAGAACAGGAAATAGAAAGCAGAGGACACTGGGGAAAAAGGACAAAAGTTTAACATGAGTTTAATCTTGGTTAAATTACATATAATGGAAATTTGCTGGTTCATATTATTGGTAACTTTGAGATTATTATTTATGTATAAAACCCACTCAGCACATCAGGAGTTCTATGGTAATTACCTCAAAACAAAAGCAGTTACTTTGAATTAATGTCATTTTCTCAACATCCCTATATTGATGTAAGAAATAACTTCATTTAAGACTACACTATATTCTTGAAAATGCATATTTTGTAATGCAAAAATTACATACAATTTCTTACTGGAAAATTAGAATAAACAGATTATTCATAGTGTAGAGCCAGTTTTCAGATAGCATATTATTCAAATGTAAGTATTAAAATGTTAGCAATCAATAATGCAGATGTAGAAATGGCTGATCATACAATGCTCATATCTGAGGACTGAAGTCTTAGTCATGTGTTATATTCTATTCAACTTAATTTCTAGATTTGATACTGAGAAACTGGTGTATAGTTCTGGATTCAAAGTAATAATTGACTCTCTAATACTTACTGCTTCAGGAGCTTCTGTGCAGTAGCAAGCAGTCAGATATTTGTGAGTCATATGGTAAATGCTCTGTGGATGCTGGACACCAAGTATACAAACATTTTAATTTGTACCACGAACATCATTGGAGCTATAACCTGTATGATTATAAAAGGCTCTGTATAGAAAGAGCTGTCTCTGATAGCTCCACATCCAAATTCATTTAGAATGTCTGATGTCATCTGGATCAAGTATTTCAAAAGTTAACTAGAGAACTAGTTTGATAAACTAGCCTAGACAGCAAACTGACTCCTCATAGATGCATATATGTCTCAGTTGCAAAAAGTTACATGGTCATGAGCTTTTCTTTAATTTTCTTCATATACATATATGTTACAGAGTTGGATTGTTGTTTCTAATTTCCTACAAGGACTTGTTTATTACATAGCAAACATGTTTCCAAAATTGTGTATGTTCCTATATCTATATTGTGCCTACACATCAGAGTTTTCTATATGGCTTTTTTTTCTTTCTCTCTCTCTCTCTCTCTCTCTCTCTCTCT
>NW_022196904.1:76015098-76035338 GCF_008632895.1 Mastomys coucha
TCTCTCTCTCTCTCTCTCTCTCTCTCTCTCTCTCTCTCTCTCTCTTTGCTTTTGTTTTGTTTTGTTTTGTTTTGTTTTGTTTTGGGTTTTTTTGTTTGTTCTTTTTCAAGACAGGGTTTCTCTGTATAGCCCTGGCCGTCCCAGGACTCACTCTCTAGACCAGGGTGGCCTCAAACTCAGAAATCTGTCTGCCTCTGCCTCCCAAGTGCTGAGATTAAAGGCATGCACCACCACTGCCTGGCTCTCTATATGGCTTTTCAATATTGTTTTATCGGCAATATTTTGACATTCTTATCATGATTATAAACATCCTGTCACAGTTGATAAAAGAAGTAAATTTTTAGAAGCAAAATATAGGATCATTAATCCACCTACATGTTTTTCTGTCTTATTGAAAATAAACATTATAATTAAAAAGAGATATATATTAGATTGAGTGAGTAAAATATGACTTTCTAAAAATGGAGGCAGTTCAACAAAACTAAATATACATTCATCATTGCAAAAGGGACACTTATGTCGAGAAATTCTTAACATTATGAAGAGACATTATGCATAACTACCAAAAAGTAAACTATTTAAGAGTATTCTTTAGCCGTTTGTAAGTAACATCATTAATGCAACAGTGCCAGGATCCTCCTGTCCTTGGGAGGGTTGTGGTGGGGACATATAGTAGGACTCTGGTGTGCCTCTAAAGTCTGAGGGTTTCTGGACATTCTGGCTCTCTGACTATACTGAAATGCTGATAATAACTGCTAAAAAGTCCTAACAAACTTTCTTGCTCTTTCTGGGGCTTAGGCAATTGACACCTGTAGCCTAACAGCAGATGATTAAGTAATGTAGCCTTTGTTCTATCTCAGCAGGAACTGCTTGACTCTAACTTTGAGCATGCTAGTTGGAAGTCTCAGAAAGGAAAAGGGACACTTTGTAAAATGATTATAGTTAAGTGATTATTACTAAGTTGTAAAAACTTTCCTATGAAAGCTATCTAAGTGGAAAAGCAGAAAGATCCTAGGCAGGGAAGGGGAAAATTTTTTCTAAGTGGGGAAATGGATAAAATTTATTTCTCTGGTCTCTGTTTTCCTCAGTACTTATACATCTTTCAGAATGCATGATCATATGATCATCACAAGTTCACACAAAAAATCAAATCATAAATTAAGATGAATGTTTACATCCATATTCATTAGAAGTAACTGTCTGGCTAAACATCCATCACCTGTCACAGCTCCACATGTTCATAGAATGTTGAAAATCATAACTAAGTTTTTAGTGAAGTTTTCTATTGATAAACCCAGTCAATATTTAATCTTCTGTCCTAGAACCTATAATAAATCTTTATTTCCCTTTTTATGATCTTTGATTAACTGTTTTACAACCTCTTTGAATGTGCTCTGAGTAGGAAAAAGTCTGGTTACTTACTATCTAAGAAGCAGTTAAACTGATAACACATGGGAGACTAACTCATTGCAGTTTTGATTAACAGAAAAAAAAACTAATAGCAGTCTCACTATAAAAGAACCTATGAATAATTGATACAATTTTAGGAATTCTTAGAAGATCATCATTAAGACTTAAGAAGTCATCTATGTAGCATCACTAAAAGACAGTACAACTTCATAGATCTACAGAGATCTGATCAAAGGAGGTGGGCTAATACCTAGTAATTGTTATATGTTTAATAGTAACAGGAAAAGCATATTATTAGCAGGGATCTTTTCCCAGGGAAATCTCCTGGGCCATGTCTACAAAAGAGAATCTGTAGTGGATTTTATTATAATCTGATGCAAACCATCTCAGGAAGATCACCTGCTTCTTAGATTAGGTACGTTTTTATTAGTTATTTGTGACTTTTGTAGAGTGTAGCGTGTCCTATTATGGCTCTTGAGACAACAGGAACACAGATTTTAAGAAAAAACTGTGATCATACATTTTCAGAATATTTCTAAAAATTTCCTATGCTATCATGGTGAACATGATGAAAAGGTTATGGAATAGCTTGTCATTTGTGTTCATAGCTGTATATGACATCAGAAATTTATTTTTATTTAATATAAACTTTACATGTATTTGGTTTAACAAAAAAAATAGTTTATGACATTTAGCAGGTAAATACTAGCTATCATCAAATGCAATTTGTTGTAAGTAATGTTAGTTTACCCAGTTGCTGGTCATTTTTTTACACATTTTTGTGGAATGAGCATGTATGCTGTGTTGATTAAAAACTAAATTTGAAATATTCAGTACCTATTATGACATACCTAATCATAATTTCTCTGTGTGTGATTAGTTCAATTCTGCTTGTGGTTTTCATTATTTTCTATAACTTAGAATTAGACTGGTAGAAGGAAGAAAAAGAAGCTCTTTTTTACATTTCCAACATTGTAAATTAGATGTGAGAGATACCTAAATGTATTTGTGCAATACATTATTGATCTTCAGAATGGCAGTGTTTTTACACACTGCCTTCAATGGGAAGATTAAGTTATTGGTATGTTTACACCAATTGGATTTGGGGATCCCAACTTTTACTACATTATTTTTTTGTTAGTCCAATCCACGATATGAAAAAATAAAGTGCTGATAGGAAACCATGGCAATCAATAAGTTTACTTTAAGAATGAGTAAAATCTTTGAAATTTTGAGTCTACTTGAACCTACTTTGAATCTTATTAGTTTAAGTAGACTTTTATTAGTTATTTGTGACTTCTGTAGATTGTGTTTTTACTATTTTGACCTCCCTCCATAACTCATCCTTTAAAAAACCCCTTACCTACCCACCCATTTTGTTCTCCTTAATCCTTCAAGACTAATGTGTGTTGCTCACATATTTTCAGGTGTGGGAATGTCTACAAGATTGTGACTAACACAAATTCTTAGTGAAAATTATATATACATAGTATTCCTATTGCCTAAAAACTGAACATAGAGGTAGGATTGCATATTGAACTCCATTCTCCACACTGGGATTTGCTCTTGCTTGAGCTTGAACAGTTTTGATGACAGCTGTTTTTGCTGGTGTGAGTTCATGTGTACAGCCATTCTTCTGTATTCAGAAAATAATATGTCTTCTTGTTGTCCATCACTTATGGATCTTTTCAAATTTTTTCATCCCCTTCTCCTATGATCATTGATGTTGGGGAGTATATGATGTTTATAAGTTCCATTTGGTGCTAATCCTTGTATAGCTTCTTCTTCTATGCAGAACTTCATTCTTTTTACTGGGAAATGAATACATTTATATATATATACCATATATCCTTCATATATTCATCAGGTAGCAGAAATTAAAACCCACTTCATTTTTCTGGCTATGGATGCAGGGCAGCATAAATATAGTTAGAGAACACACACACACACACATACACACACACACACACACACACATATATATATATATATATATATATATATACATATATGTTGTACCATATATATATATATATATATGGTACAATTCCATCATACAGTAGTTGATTTTTTTCTGCTTAAGGCACATCTATAGATTAATCCACAATAGCTCAATAGAGTAACTCAACAGTCGTTCCTTTTAACAAGGCAGAAATTATTCATGTATTTTTGTACACAACTACATTCGTCTGAAAAATATTTACTATTCACTATTCACTAGAGAATTTCATTGGAGACATTATTCACTCCCTTTCAACAACTCTCCAAGAGCCATACCACTTTCTAATTCATCCTACAATGTGTCCTCTTTTAATTTATTAATTCATCAAGTCAAATGGCATAGTCCATGTGCATGAATATATATTTCTGAAGGTGTATATAAATGTGAGCTTATAAACATTTACTTTTATAGAATTTTTTCCTTCTGCAAGGGTGAGTCTCTTCTCCTGATTCAAGTAAAGTTTATTGCTCCAAAAATCCCTCCTGCCTGATGAGATGAGACTTCTGGGCAAGAGAGAAAGGAACTCTTAGCAATTAATTCTTTGCTTAATCCCTTGCTGTTAAACAAGAAGTGTCAATTCTTCCAAAGGCCTGCTAAACACAGGGCTGGTGCACATATTAACTTACAGAGACAGTGGCAACAAGTTGAGGGCCAGCACAGGTCTAGGTCTGATAAGTCCCTAGGTAATCAAAGAAGAAAAGAACAAAAGCCATTACCACTAACCCTCAAGCTATTTCTAATATTAACCACGTGCAAGCAAAAAAATTCCCTCCAAGAGGGTAAGAATAGCTAGCCAACACAGAATGAACTTAGAGGCAGCTCAGTAGATTCCTTGTCTTATAAAAATTTCTCAAAGGATTAAAATTTTGTAATAGTTATATCATGGTTTCTAGTTTTTTTAAATGTGGTTTCTTTTTGTAAAAAATGCATGTGTGTCTTTGTCTAAATTGTGTTTTCATGATGTTTTTCAATTGGTTCTTTGTTTCTGTTTGTGTTGGTCTTGTTTTTAATAGTTTCTTTGCTCTTCTGGTGATTGCTTTTTTCAATTCTGAATTTTTTGTTTTTTTAATTATGACTTACTACTATCATTACTATTTATTATTTATTTATTATTACTATTTAGATGACTGTTTATTTTCTCGGAAGAGAAAGAAAGGGTGTGGCTTCAAATTAGAGGAGAATATAATTTCAGAGGAATTTCAGGAGTAGAAACCACAATCAATATAGTGTGTGAGAAAATTATTCTATATAAAAACAGAAAATATAAGATTAATATTTACTGTAAATATAGGTAGCCCTAAAATATTCTGTTTAGTATAAAAGAAGCTGCAGAGAGAGCAAAAAGAGCAGGCAAGCTTCTTATCACAGGATGGAACAGGTCTTTTCTTTACAGCGAGGCATGCTGTCTTACTAAAGAGGACAAAGTTTTTTCTCTTACAGATTTGGGTTTAACTCATTTAGCAGTAGAAAGGTAGAAGCTTTCGATTTCTTTGTGCAATAAAGCTTGGAGCTCAGTTTACATCCGGAATGAGTGAGCTCCATATGCATATTTAAATATGGAGGTCTGTGTATAAGTATGTAAATATGAGACATACTTATATATAGGGACCCAACAAGAGTGAAGTTGTATGGTCACATGGTTTTTCCTTTATTTTATTTGTTTTCACTAAATGTTCAAACATAAATTCAAATCATAAATTGAATATGAAGTTTACAACAGAAATGAGGGGAAGAGGGGAACTGATGTGGTATTGGGTGAGGGAAAAGGTCTGAAGCCCTGAGGGCCAGTAGAAAAAATGGAAACAGGCAACTTCGGGAGGTAGGAGGTTGTGCGGGACCTCCAGAATGCACCAGAGACCTGGGAGGTGAGAGACTCTCAGGACTCAAAGGCAGACACTTTAGATAAAATGCTTGACAGTTGGAAGAGGAAACTTAAAGAGCCCACTTCCAGCGGGAAGACAGGGCATCAAGTGAGGAAGGGGATTGCAATCCCACGGTCAAAACTCAGACCCATAATTGGTCCTATCTGAAAGAACTGCAGGGATGGAAATGGAGAGGAGGAGCCTGAGGGAAAAAAGGTCCAGCAACAGGCCCAAAGTAGAATCCAGCTCAAGGGGAGTTCCCAAGGCCAGACATTATTACTGAGGCTACGAATGCTCACAAAAAGAGACCTATCATGACTGCCCTCCAAAAGACCCAACAAGCAGCTGAAAGAGTCAGATGCAGATATTTGCACCCAACCAATGGACAGAAGCTGCTGACCTCTTTGGCTGAATTAGGGAAAGACTGGAAGAAGTTGAGGAGGAGGAGGGAAAGCAGTCTCAATTAACCTGGACCTTAGAGACCTCTCAAACACTGGACCACCAACCAGGCAGAATACACTAGCTGATAAGAGGCCCCAACACATACACAGAGGACCGCTGGGTCTGTGTCCATTCAGAGATGATGCACCTAACCTTCAAAATACTGTAGGCCCCAGGGAGTTTAGAGGTCTGGTGGAGTGAAGGTAGGGGGGGTTGGGGACATCCACATGGAGACAGGGGGGCAGGGAGGAAATATGGGATGTGGAACAGTTAGAGAGAATGGACCGGGCTGGAAATAAAACCTGGAGTGTAAAATAAGTAAATATATAAATGAATAAACAAACAAACAAATACAAAAAAATGTCTTCACGTGTCCCTATTAAAACTTATTATCTAACTAGACGTTCATTATTTGTCACTAGCTTCATTGAGAGGCTAAAACTATGTTTGTGGGTAAGTTACAATTGAAGTTTCATATAGATAAGCCCAGTCAATATTTTCTCTTCTGTCGTTGCACCTATAATAAATCATTCATTCCCTTTTACGACATTTGGTTAATTGTTTTACAGCTCTAAGGAATGTATTCTAAGGTTTTAAATGCCTTCTTTCTATGCCAGAAGCAATTAGCTCATGACATGGGAAGACTAGCAGAGATCTAATTGCAGATTTCATATTGGGCAGTGCTTTAATAGCAGTTCTATTATAAAGGGCTTAATAATTATTTAGGAATTCTTATAGAATCAGCATTAGGAATTAAGAAATTATCTATTTGCCTGTATAGTATCACTGCAAGACAGTACATCTTTGTTTATCTGCAGAAAATCTGCTCAAAAGGGTTGGATAATGGCCAGGGATTATAATATTAATTTTATACGGACAGGAAATGCATGTCAGCTGAAGAAATCAATCCCTGAATATGTTTTCTCTTTGACTTTGCCTTCAAGGTCTCAATCACATTCCATGGTCCACAAAGATCACCTGTTAGCCTTTAGCCCCTCCTAGAGAGCTCATGGCAGAACCCAATCTTATCTAATGAAATCTGAGCAAGGAACTGAGCTACAAATATAGCAGAATGTTGTTAGGATTCATCTTGTGACTATGTACCTTTAGCAGAACAATAGTTTTCACTTCCCCTTCGGTCCTTGGCTTTCTGGTCTTAGGATGTTGGCTAACAGAGCAGTGTCATGCTTGGGTCCTAACTCTTTGAATGTACCTTCAAAGAAACACTGCTATTTGGTTAGTTTCTCAAGCTTTTAGCCATCATTTCACTAGCATATCTTGTAGGCCAATCACCAGTTTAAATATAAGGGGTTATAGTTAGGCAGGCTTTTACCTTTTGATTTTGGTAGCAGGTAGAATATGTTGGAGTACCACAAACTATATTCATTGTGCAGGAAGACTCTAAGTAGGCACCAGTTTGACTGCTTGATCCTCAGTGGGATATATGATTGTTGTCTTCAACCACAGGACCTCAACAGTTTTTAGTCATGACAACAAACAAGGTTGCATGTGCGTCATATGGATCCTTTTAGCTAACTAGTCAATAAGATTTAAACTATTCCTGGCACAGAATGGAGCTTCATATAGTGACAAGAGTTATCATTTTGGGGCTTCATCTCTTCACTAATCTGGCAATTTCATTTAAATAACCTTCAATCATGTAGTATTCTAGGAATCTTATACTGTTTTATTCACCATGCAATGAACATCATTGAGTAATTCTCTCTAAAGTAGTGTGTAGAGTCCTTTATGTCTATGCCTAAAAATGATATGTTGGATAATTTTAAGTCATCTTGACCAGATATTCAATCCTCTGAGAAGAGAAAACGACAATTAAGATGATGTCTCCATAAAACTTGGCTGTAGGCATACCTGTGGGTTATTTTCTTAATCGGTGATTGTTGAGGGAGGTCTCATACCATTGTGGGTCTTATCATTCTTAGCTATTGGATTCTACAGAAAAGGAAGCCATATACGAAGCAGAGTAGTAAGCAGCACCTCTTCATGGCCTTTACATTAGCTCCTGCCTCTAGATTCTTACCATTTGGGTTTCTTCTCTGACTTCTTTTGATGGATAGCAGGGATATAGAAATGTAAGAAAAATAAACTTTTTCTTTCTCTACTTGCTTTTTGTTCATATTGTTTCATCGAAGCAATAGAAATTGAAAGATAGATAATATAGCTGGAATTTGAAGTCTGTACCAAGCTTCTAGAGGAAATAAAATGCTAACTGTAATAATGCTGTCAAATTTGATTTCTCACAAGAAATTTATGAGATTTACCATTAATATGTATTATTCAGCATGAACTGTCATTTGAATCAAGACTTAATTCATGTTGGCCATTCTTACAGATATATAAGGCAAAATTTCAAAGTACTTTTGAATTGATATTTCCCAATGACTATGGATTTTGAGCATTTCTTTGTTTACTTTTCAAACATTTGTATTATCTCTATTGAAAATTCTATGCTAATATCTGTACCATATCTTTAATTAGGTTGTCTTCTTGATATCCAATTTTATATGTTCTTACAAAAGTTAGGTATTAGCCCCCTATTATTTATGAATTCATCAAAGAAAAAAAGTATTTACCCATTCTGTATCCTGGCACTCTGTCAAAATGGTAATATTTTGCATACAAAAGCTTTTCAGTTTTATTATATCTCATTTATTAATTTTTGTTGTTCATGTCTGCTATTAGTATTCTGTTCCAAAAATCTTTGCTACAGTGGCCAACCTAGACTACTATAGCCAGCAAAACTCTCAATTACCATAGAAAAATCCAAATTCAAACAATATCTCTCTACAAATGCAGGTAGACAGAAAATACTAGAAGGAAAACTCCAACCCAGGAAGGATAACTACATCCAAGCAAATACAGGAAATAGTTAATTTCATACCAACAAAAACAAGAAAACCACACACATACACACTAACAACACTAACATGAAAATAACTAGATATAACCGTAACTGGTCATTAATAGCTCTCCACATCAATGAACTCAATTCCCAAATAAAAAGACATAGCCTAACAGAATGGATGCAAAAAGAGGATTCATCAATCTGTTGTATATAAGAAACACGTCTCAGCCATAACGATAGATATTACCTCAGAGTAAAGGGCTAGAAAATGTATCCCAAACAAATGGACCCATCAAGCAAACTGGAGTGGCCTTACTAGTATCTAATAAAGTAGACTTTCAACCAAAACTAATCAAAAGTGACAGCCAAGGACACCTCATACTCATCAAAGGACAAATCTTCCAAAATGATATCTAAATTCTGAACTTCTATGTACCAAACACAAAGATACCCACCTTTGCAAAGGAAACATTGGTAAAGCTTAAATCACACATAGAACCCAACACATTAATACTGAGACACTTTAACACCCCATTCTCACCAATACACAGGATATCCAGACAAAAACCAAAGAAAGAATGAAACTAATAGGCATCATGAATCAAATGGACCTAACATATCTCCTAAATACAAAAGAATACTCCTTCTTCTCAGTACCTCATTAATCATTCTCCAAAATTGACCATATAGTTTGTCACAATGCAGTACTCAAGAAATACAATAAAATTGAAATAATGCCTGTATCTTATCAGACTACCATGGATTAAAGCTGGACTTCAACAACAACAGAAACACTATAATGCCTACACAGTCATGGAAATTGAACAACTTTCTACTCAATGACCTCTGAGTCAGGTAAGAAAGAAAAAAACAAATTAAAGGCTTTCTAGAATTCAATGAAAATGAAGGCAAAATATTCCAAAATATATGGGGCACAGTTAAAGCAGTGCTAAGAGGAAAGTTCATAGAACTACGTGCCCCAAAAAGAAATTAGAAAATTCTCTTATCAGCAATTTAAAAATATACCGCAGAACTCTGAAAAAAACGAAGCAATTACACCAAGACAAAGATGCCCACTTTCTCACTATCTATTCAACATAGCACTTGAAGTTCTAGCCAGAGCAGCAAGACAACTAAAGAAGATCAAGGGGATAGAAATCGGAAACCAGAAGTCAAAAAATTGCTTTGTGTATGATATAACAGCATACTTAAACAACCCCAGAAATTCTACCAGAGAACTCCTACAACTGACAAACACCTTCAGCAAAGTGGCTGGATACAAAATGAATTAAAAGAAAACAGTAGCCCTTGTTTATATAAAACATAAAAGGGCCTTGTAAGAAATTAGGGAAACAACACCCTTTACAATAGCCACAAGTAATATAAAATATCTTGGTGTAACTCTCATCACACAACTGAAAGATCTATGTGACAAGAGGTTCAAGGCTCTGAAGAAAAGATTTGAAGACAATTATAAGATGATGGAAATACCTCCTGTGCTCATGGATAGGTAGGACTAGCATAGTGAAAATGGCCATCTTACAAAAAGCAATCCACAGATTCAATGCAATTTTGGTCAAAAGTCCAGCACATTTTTTTTTCAGACCTTAAAAGAACAATTCTCAACTTCATATGGAAAAACAACAAAAAAAAAAAACCAGAATACCCAAAACCATCCTGAACAATATAAGAACTCAAGCTTTACTACAGAACAAAAGTAATAAAAACTATGTAGTATTGGTACAGAAAAAGACACATTGATCAAATAAATCTAATCAAAGACCCAGAAATAAACCAACACACCTATGGACACTTGATTTTAGTAAAAAAGTGTAAACTATACAATGAAAAAAACCAACATTTTTAACAAGTGGTGCTGGACTAACAGGATGTCTACATGTCAAGGAATAAAAATTGATCCATACCTGTCCCCCTGCATAGACTGAAGTCCAAGTGTATCAAGGACCTCAGCATAAATCTGGATACACCAAATCTCATATGGGAGAGAGCAGGAAATATCCTTGAATCCATTGGTACAGGATACAAGTTCCTGAATAGAATACCAATAGTTCAGGCTCTAAGATCAACAATTGATAAATGAGACATCATGAGACTACAAAACTTCTATAAGGTAAATGGTATATCAGCAGCCTACAGATTGGGAAAAGATCTTCACCAACCCTACATCTGAACTAGAGCAAATATCCAAAATTGGTTAATATGTATGATATGTGAAGCATAGACATGACGCAAAGAAACTGGGTAATAAGGAGGTACCAATATTTGACAAATCTCATTGAGAAAGTAAAACTAAATAGTTATTAAAAATGCATAGATAGATGAAACAGTGTGGGAGAGGGTTCAAGTAGGGAAGAGAGATAGTGATCTGGTTTGGGGAGGTGATCAAGAGAGGGTTGGATATAAGAATGGAAACTGGGTGGGGGGCATTTCTGAAACTAGCTGGAGAGCTGGAATAGGAGATGATACTGGGGGTCTATATGAGTGAGTCTAGTTACGATTCCTACCAGAGGGACATATACAGACTGAAGTGGGCCAGTCCTGTGGCCAGGTAGGATTCTCAGGGGAGGGAAGGGGGCATCAATCCATTCACAAAACCTTCAATCCAAAATTTGTCCTGCCTACAAGATGCACAGAGATAAAGAAGAAATAGAGACTGGGGGGACAACCAACAAATGACTGCCCTAAATTGAGACCAATCCTCTGGGATAAAGCCAACCCCTGACACAATTAACGATAATCTACTATGCTTTAAGACAGAAACTTAGCATAATTATCTCCTGAGAAGCTTCATTCAGCAGCAGATGAAGGCAGATGCGGAGACCCACAGTCCAGTGGAAGAGTTGGTGATAGAAGTAAGAAATACCACGGGATCAAGGACAACATGACCTAGAGAGCCAAGTAACTTTGGCCCATGGGGGCTCACAGAGACTGGGCCACCAACCTGAGAGCTGGAAGTGGCTGGAACTATGCCCCCTACATATTCATAGCACATGTGCATGTTGAGCTTCATATGGGAACCCTAACAAGTGAAGAAAGGTTTCTCTAAATCTCTGTTCCCTGAAACTGGATCTCCTTCCCTTGACCTGGACTTCCAGGTTGGGCCTCAGTAGGAAAGATATGCCTAGTCCTGCTGGGACTAGATTTTCCAGGGTGAAGTAGCACACAAAGGCAGTTCCCCTTCTTTAAGCAAATTAGGAGGGGATAACTGAGAGAGGTGGCAATCAGTTAAGGTATTTGTTAAGGGTCAGACTGGGAGTAGAGGAGGGAAGAGTGCTTTGATCAGAATATAAAGTGAATAAAAAATAAATTTTAAAAAGGGAATGGGCTATAACCACAGTACTCAAATATTTTATTGTAGCTACAAAACACTCCAACTTTAACAGATTTAGTAAGCAAGTTTTAACTGCAGCAACCATTTGAAATTACTTAAAACATTTTAATTCTCTTGACTCTGTTTTTAATATTAAACAGCAAAAATAGCCTTTTAATTTAAAAAGAAAACTCAAAAGGTGATGTCAAAGATGGCATAGCCTACATGGCTATCTGTAGTCTACCATGATAACACAGAATGAAAACACTTGGTTTGAGAAAACACATTTTCCATATCATGCTCATAAAGAAAGAATGTCTTTCATAAATTATTATTCAAAGCTAGGAATATTTATTTTTATTTTTATACATGATCCAATAAAAGGCATTGTTAGTTTTTATAATTTACTTTAGACTGAATGACCAAGCTATCTGATAAAGTACTGCCTCTTCTTATTCAGAAGATCTCTCCTTTCTTTCCTAATCTTTACCAATTTTTATGATATCCACAGCTTTTCTTCTGTGGAAACAAAGACAAACACTCTTCCTCAACATAACACATATACCAGTTTCCATTCTGCAGTCAACACTTCTTTAAAACATACAAAGTGATTTAGTTCAACAATTTGCTTTTCATTTGCTTGTTTGTTTGTTTTGTTCTTTAATGTCTCTCCAGAGCTATTGTTCTTTTCTCTTTAGCATTCAAAAATTTAAAGTTAATAAGGGACTATATAATCTATTTTGGGGAGTCTTTATTACTTCTGTTTATTAAGCATTTCTTTTAAAGTGCAGAACTCTCTATAACTGCTTATCCTATAGGACTGTGTGATATTCTTATAATATACTTTATGTTGTAATACACAAAAATCTGTTTCATTTTACTACAGACATTTGCTGTGACATCGTCAGTCTTAATGTGTACAGGTATCCCCTTAATAGCCATAACTTCTAATAAATGTGTAATTGCAGAATCAGCTTTTTCAGCACTTAAAGCAGTTTCCCATTGGAATTCTAAGTATGAAATTATGGTATGTTTTTTCATTAACAACACAATCTTGTGTTTCACATTGTGATGAAATATCACTCAACAATCATGATTTCAGTAATAGATCAAGTTCATTCTTTTCTATGTTTGTTAAATATGAGAATTATAAATGTGTGGATTGAACACTTATGCTTTCTTCTATGAAATGTTTTCTAGTTCACGGATTGTCCAAAGGATTTGTAAGCATGTTCATTCACAGTTATGCACTGCATGAAAATTGAAAATGACAGAATCCCAATGTGTAATTTCACCAAAAATTACAATCATTTCATTTTTCAAAGATATTTAATTCTCATCCTACACAAAACTCAGTGCTATCATATGAAATCCTTTGCTTTAATAATCTTACGGACTATATTTTTAGTTCAGTCACAAGTAATTATTAAATGGTAAGAAGAAGTAGATTGGTCCTTTACATGGTCAAAAACTTGATGATCAATGTAATGAATAATAACACAATGACATCAAGTAGTTTCTCCTTTTTTGATCTATTAAGGATATGAATGTCCTTGCTTGTGGTCAGATAATACTGATGGAAGGAAGGAGAAAAGAATGTCTCAGTCCTCTCCACGTGGTTCTTTTAGAGGCCATAGTTACGATATTAACTCCAGTGAGTCACTGATATTTCCAAACCATAATGATACTTTGCCTCTATTTGAATTTTGTTCTTTTCCTAATTTTAAAATTTCTGATAAAATTACATGTGGGGAACTGATGATGATAGCTAAAGAAAGCAAAATGTCATGTTTTCTGTTCTAATGTATAGAAAAAGCTCAATGTAAAATAGCAATAGGTGGTACCTTGCTGGAAAAACAGGGTTTTTCAGTCCTGCTAGAGATCAAGTGAACATGAATCAGGATGCAAAATTGTGTGAAGAGTAACAGACAGTAATATTCTCTACACTGAGAATTTTCTACAAAGTTTTGGTCTCAAGGTGAAAATATGAAACACTCCCCAATACTTTCAAATGCACACCAATTGTTTATCTCAAGTGAAATATTTTTGTAGGCCACAGATATTAGACAGGTATGTTATTTTTAACTGTAATACTGTACACATCATATGGCATACTGAATATTGTAATAGGTTTCTTCTTCACATTATAGGATATTTTTTAATTTCATAGTATATTAACTCACCTTTTCCTTCCTAACTTTTTCTCATTATTTTCTTAGTCTTTTATAGAAAAATACATTTTTACTTACACATACACATGTATATATATAATGTTTTGCAATATATAAAACTCAAAATGTTCATAATACAAAATATGATTAAGTTTTACTTTTCAAGTTATGAGTGTGTCTCCTAGGAGGTTTTTCTTTTTTCTTGACAAAATAAAACATAAGATTAAGTAAAACTTATCATATTGAAGTTGGAGATACCAAGCAAATAGGAGTTAAAATGTACTAAGAGCAGTCACAAGACTCAGAGGCACACTCGTTCTCAAAATCAAGAGTTCCAGGAAAATACTAAGCAAATAGTTGTAATATATATGCCAAGAACCAGGAAAAGAACCTGGAGGGCCTTTTCTTGCTGCTTCATTCTCTGTGAGCTCATATGCACCTTGTATTGTTGATTCGAAGGCCCTTGTTCTATATCCCCTCTGGGTCTTTCACTCTTTCTGCCTCCTCTTCTGAATGATTCCCTGATTACTGAGGGGTGGAATTTAATGAAGACCTTACATATAGACACTCTCCCTATGTAATAGCTGACTGTGGGTTCTTCAACTGTTCTCATATGCTGGAAGATGAAGCCTAATTTATGAGAACAAAGTAAGAAACTTGACTATGAGTATAGCAGAATATCATAAGAAATCATTTTATTGATACTTAATTTCTTTTATAATATTCAGATTTGGATTTACCCTAGGTCTCTGGGCTTTCTAGTCTCGAATTCTTTTTTCTCCAAGAGGACTTGGTATGTGTGCATTCTCCTGGTGTGTGATTTTAATCAAACTCAACATTGTTAAAGAATTCTCAAAATTCTGTGACACCAATGTCCTAGCATATTCTGTAGGAAAGAAAGTTGAAGATCAAAATTTTGTGGCTTAGTTGGTGTCACCATTTCCCTTTGGTGAATTACACAATACCTTCCTTCACTAAAGAGACTATAATATAAGGATGAATACTCCATATAGGGACCAGCACATCTTTTAATGTAGGTTTTCTATGTCATAGCCAAAATCTCAGTTGACTGCAGTCAAGTCCCACAACTGGAAAACTCACCTGATAACAAGGGCTGGCCTGCTGATAACTCTATATCCCACAATAATAGTAGTATTCATTAAGATCATCTTTATTACAGGAGGCTTGCACTATGTTAGGTTTCAACAACACCCTAATGACCCCCAATTCCAGACATCTCTTCCTGCATTCTCTACCCCAACCCAAGCTTCCACCATCTGACAAATCCTTCCAGCATCCATCACTACAGGCCTCTAATCTGCCCTTCAATGTTTTTATATTCCTACCTCTAAAAGAGATGCATGTGTTCCCCTAACCCTATTTTTAAACCAAACTTCTCTGGGTCTATGCATTGTACCTTGGTCACCACTTACTAACAACTAATATCCACTTGCAAGTGAACACAAACTATATTTATTTTTCTGTCTCTGGATTACCTCACTCAGAATGACTTTGCTAATTCCATATATTTACCTAAAAATTGTATGATGCCATTTTTATATCTCATAAAACACAATTTTATAAATGTACATGTTTTTTTCATTCATTCTTCTCTTATGAGATAGTTACATTGTTTTCAGATTTGGGCTCTTATGAATGAAGACACAATAAACATGACTGAGCAAGTACCCTTTTGTATAAGTACCTGAGAATATGTACACTGGACTTTGAACCAGATCAATTTTGTGGAATGCCATATTAATTTTAATCTTGACTGTACAAGTTTGTGCATCCACTAGGGATTGAGCAGTGTCCTTGCTGAGTGTCCTTGCCATCATGAACTATCACTTGTGTTACTGAACCTACAGAGTCTGATGGTTTTAAAATGGACTCTTGAAGTAGTTTTAATTTCAATTTCCCTGATAATTAATGATGTTAAAATTTTCACTAAGTGTTCATTGGCTATTTCAGATTGCTTTATTGAGAATTCTCTCATTATATCTATACCCCATTTGTTATTGGATTCTTTAGTTTTTTGATATCTAGTATCTTGAGTGCTTTATATATTTTAGATATTACACTTCTATCATACATAGAGTTAGTAAAATTCTTTTCCTACAAAACAGGCTTCTGTTTTTCAAAGGTACGGTGTCCTTTGATTTACAGAGGCTTTTTGGTTTGTGATATTCCAATTACAAATAGTGTGTCTTAATGCCTGCATTATTGGTATTCTCTTGAGAGAATGTCTTTTCGAGTTTTAATGCACTCAAAGCTGTTTCTCACTTTCTCTTCTATCAGTTCGATTGTACTTGATATTTTGTTGAGGTCTTTGATCTATGTAAACTTGAGGTTTATGCAGGATGATAAACACTGAACTATTTGCATTGTTTCATATGCAGACAACCGTTTTTACTAGCACCATTTTTTAAAGAAGCACTGATTTTACAGTGTGTATGTCTGTTTTCTTGTG
Organism: Mastomys coucha; assembly: GCF_008632895.1. Lineage (NCBI taxonomy): Eukaryota > Metazoa > Chordata > Mammalia > Rodentia > Muridae > Mastomys > Mastomys coucha. The sequence continues at coordinate 76,031,652 of NW_022196904.1, forward strand.
TGTGAATTTATGACCAGAAGTTGAGTTCTATTCCACTGAACAATGTCTCTGATATTGTACTAATCCAATCCTGTATTTATTAGTATAATTGTGCAGTAAACCTTGAAATCAGAGATGGTGATACCTCCAGCAGTTCTTTTATTTTTCAGTATTATTTGGAGGTTTTTTTCCATATGAAGTTCAGAATTTAGTTTTGAAAAGCCTGTATACAACCTGGTGGGACTGATTTTTCTGGCAGCATGTGTATAGTAGAGGATTGCAAAGTCAATCACTTGGCCCTGTGAAGATTCTGTACCCCAGTGTAGGGGAATGCCAGGACCAATAAGTGGGAGAGGGTAGGGTGGCAAGCATGGGGAGGGGAGAGGCAACAGGTGTTTGTTCTTGTTGTTTTTGTTTGTTTGTTTGTTTGTTTTTTGGAGGGGAAACTGGGAAAGGAGAAATCATATGACATGTGAATAAAGAAAATATCTAAAAAAATAAAAAATAAAAAAAGAAAGACTATTTCAAGTTCTGAAAAGATAATTAAATTAAAATTGAAGGAGAAATAAAACTTTTGTTAAATAAATGGAAAAAAAGCTTGTATATAAAATTATTAGTGTTTTGTTGGGGATTGTTTTGGGGTTTTCATTTGTTTGTCTGTTTATTTTTAATAATATTTTATTTGTTTACATTTTAAATGATTTGCCCCTTCCCAGTTACCCTCCACAAACCTCCCATCCCATCCCCCCTTTCTCCCCTCCCCTTTGGTTCTATGAGGTTGCTCCTCCACCCAATCACCCCTCCCACCTCACTGTTCTAGCATCACCCTACTCTGGGACATCAAGCCTCCACAAAAACAAGGGCCTCTCCTCCTACTGATGTCAGATAAGGCTGCTACATGTGAATCTCTGCTACATGTGAATCTGGAGCCATGGTTTCCTCCATCCATACTCTTTGGATGGTAGTTTAGTCCCTGAGAGCTCTGGGTGGTCCAATTAGCTGATATTGTTCTTCCTATGGAATTGCAATCCCCTTCAGCTCCTTCAGTCTTTCTTCTAGCTCTTCCATTGGGCCCCCAGGCTCAGTCAGATGGTTGGCTGTGAGTATCTGCATCTGTATTGATCAGGTACTGAGGTACTGGTAGAACTTCTCAGGCAACAGACATATCAGGCTCTTGTCAAAAAGATCTTGACATCAGCAAGAGTGTGAGGTTTGGTGTTTGTATATGAGATGGATTCCTAGGTGGGGTAGTCTCTGGATGGCCTTTCCTTCAGTCTCTGTTCCATTTTTTGTTCCTATCTTTTCTTTGGACAGCAGAATTTCTGGGTTAAAATTTTTGAAAAGGGTGGTTGACACCCATTCCTCAACTGGAGCCCTGCCTATCTATTGTAGGTGCTCTCTATAGGTTGTATATCCCTTTTGTTGAGTATTTCGGCTAAAGCCAATACCAAAGGAACCCAGTAGCCTATCATTTCCCCAGAATCTGGGACTTTCTAGTGGATGACTCCAGTTTCACATCCTCCAGTGCTACATGTTTCTATTCAATTTCTTGAACTTCTGTACTTCTGTACCTTCCAATACCTGACCCTGCCCTTCTTTTTCATCCTCCTTCTCCTTTCTCCCTCCCAGATGCAACCCTTCCTCTACCTCTTGGGATTGTTTTATTCCCTTTTCTATGTATGACTAAACTTTGGTCTTCCTTCTTCTTAAACTCCATATGGTTGTGGGTTGTATCATGGGTATTCTGAGCTTTTGAACTAGTACCCATTTATCAGTGAGTATATACCATGTGTGTACTTTTGTGTCTGAGTTACTTCTTTCAGGATGGTATTTTCAAATCTGTCCATTTTCTTGCGAATTTCATGAAGTCATTGTTTTTTAATAGCTGAGTAGTTCTCCATGGAACAAATTTCCACATTTTCTGTATCCATTCTTCTATTGAGGGATATATGGTTGTTTTCAGCTTCTGGCTATTATAAATGAGGCTGCTATCAAAATAGTGGAACATGGGTCCTTGATATACGATGAAGCATCATTTGGGTATAGCTGGGTCTTAAGACAAGACTATTTCTAAATTTATGCGGAACTGCCAGATTGATTTACAGAATGGTTTAAACAGCCTACAGTCCCACCAGAAAAGGAGTGTTCCTCTTTCTTCACATCTTTGCCAGTATCTGTTGTTGCCTGCAATTTTATTGTAGCTATTCTGACTTGTGGGGAGGGGGAACTAGGGTCATTTTGATTTGCATGACTTCCCTGATAACTAAGAACATTGAACATTTCTCGAAGGTACTTGTACTTCTTAGGTACTTGTAGGCCATTCAAAATTCCTTCTTTGAAATTCTCTGCTTAGCTCTGTACACCATTTTTAATAGGGTTATTTTGTTCTTTAGAGTCTAACTTCTTGAATTCTTTGTATATTTTGGATTTTAGCCCTCTATTGTATATACGGTTAATAAAGATCTTTTGCCAATCTGTGGATTGCCGTTTTGTCCAATTGACAGTGTCCTTTGTTTTATAGAAGCTTTTCAATTTTATGATATCCCATTGGACAATTGCTGATCATAGACTATGAGCCATTGTTGTTCTAGTTAGGTAATTTTCTCCTGTGCCAATGTATATAAGCTTCTCTCCTACTTTTTCTCCTATTAGATTCTGTGTATCTGGTTTTATTTGGAGGTATAATCCACTTGAACTTGTGCTTTGTACAGGAGATAAGAATGGATCAATTTGCATTCTTCTACGTATAGACCTCCAGTTGAACTACTACCATTTGATGAAAATGCTGTCTTTTTTCCACTGGATGGTTTTGGCTTCTTTGTCAATGATCAAGTGAGCATAGGCATGTGAGTTTGTTTCTGGGTTTTCATTTCTATTTCATTAATCTACCTGCCTGTTTCTGTACCATTACCATGCAGTTGTTTTATTTTGTTTGTTTGGTTGGTTTTTTGTTGTTGTTGTTGTTGCTCGTTTTTGTTTTTGTTTGTTTTGTTTTGTTTTTATCACTATTGTTCTATAGTACAGCTTGTGGTCAGGGATGGTGATTCCCACAGAAGTTTTTTTATTATTGAGAATTGTTTTTGCTCTCCTGTGGTTTTTGTAATTCCAAATGAATTTGAGATTGCTCTTTCTATCTCTGTGAAGCATTTAGTTGGAATTTTGATGGGAATTGTATTGAGTCTGTAGATTCCTTATGGTAAGATGGCTATTTTACTATATTAATCCTGCTTATCTATGAGCATGGAAGATCATTCAATCATCTGAGGTCTTCTTTGACTTTTTTTTCAGAGACTTGACATTCTTGTCATACAGATCATTCACTTGCTTGGTTAGAGTCACACCAAGATATTTTATATTTACATTTTTCGTGGGTATTAGGAGGGATGTGTTTCCCTACTTTTTTTCTCAACCAGTTTATCCTTTCAGTAAAGGAAGACTACTGATTTGTTTGAGTTAATTTTATATCCATCCACATTCCTGGAGATGTTTATAAACTGAAGGAGTTATCTGGTGGAATTTTTGGAGTTGCTAATGAATACTACCCTATCATTTGAAAATAGAGATGTCTTGATTTCCTCTTTTCCAATTTGTATCCCTTTGATCTTCTTTGGCTGCTTAGTTGCTCAGATTAGAACTTGGAGTACTTCTTTAAGGGAGTTATTCGTGTCCTTCTTAAGTTCCTCTATCAGCATTGTGAGATATGCTTTT